>NW_027076034.1:0-115000 GCF_963932015.1 Anas acuta | reverse complement strand
GCTCCCCTGGGGAGTTCAGTTGTACCCAAAGCCTTCCTTTGGGGGCACTTCTGGATGGGCGAAAGGGGCTTGAAACGCTTTTTCTGTGGCCCGAGTTTTCAGTCTTCTGCCATGGTGGCTAGGGTTATATTTAGGGTTCCTGTAAAGAGCGAACACGGAGGGTCCAGTTGCATGTGGGGCTGCGTAAAGGCTCCCCTGGGGAGTTCAGATGTACCCAAAAGCCTTCCTTTGGGGGCACTTTTCGATGGGCGAATGGGGCTTTTAACACATTTTCTGTGGCTCGAACTTTCAGTCGACTGCCAGGCGTGCTAGGGCTATATTTAGGCTTGCGGTGAAAGAGTGAACCCGGAGGGTCCAGTTGCATGTGGTGCTGCATAAAGGCTCCCCTGGGGAGTTCAGTTGTACCCAAAGCCTTCCTTTGGGGCACTTCTGGATGGGTGAATGGGGCTTGAAACGCATTTTCTGGAGCCCCGAGTTTTCAGTCTTCTGCCATGGTGGCTAGGGGTATATTTAGGGTTGCTGTAAAGAGCGAACATGGAGGGTCCAGTTGCATGTGGGGCTGCGTAAAGGCTCCCCTGGGGAGTTCAGATGTACCCAAAGCCTTCCTTTGGAGCACTTTTGGTTGGGCGAATGGGGCTCGTAACAAATTTTCTGTGGCCCGAACTTTCAGTCGACTGCCAGGCGTGCTAGGGCTCTATTTAGGCTTGCGGTGAAAGAGTGAACCCGGAGGGTCCAGTTGCATGTGGGGCTGCGCAAAGGCTCCCCTGGGGAGTTCAGTTGTACCCAAAGCCTTCCTCTGGGGGCACTTTTGGATGGACGAATTAGGCTTTTAATGCATTTTCTGGGGCCCGAGTTTTCAGTCGACTGCCAGGCGGGCCAGGGCTATATTTAGGGTTGCTCTGAAAGAGCGAATACGGAGGGTCCAGTTGCATGTGGGACTGCGTTAAGGCTCCCCTGGGGAGTTCAGTTGTACCCAAAGCCTTCCTTTGGGGGCACTTCTGGATGGGCGAAAGGGGCTTGAAACGCTTTTTCTGTGGCCCGAGTTTTCAGTCTTCTGCCATGCTGGCTAGGGTTATATTTAGTGTTGCTGTAAAGAGCGAACACGGAGGGTCCAGTTGCATGTGGGGCTGCGTAAAGGCTCCCCTGGGGAGTTCAGATGTACCCAAAGCCTTCCTTTGGGGGCACTTTTGGATGGGTGAATGGGGCTCGTAACACATTTTCTGTGACTCGAGCTTTCAGTCGACTGCCAGGCGTGCTAGGGCTATATTTAGGCTTGCGGTGAAAGAGTGAACCCGGAGGGTCCAGTTGCATGTGGGGCTGCATAAAGGCTCCCCTGGGGAGTTCAGTTGTACCCAAAGCCTTCCTTTGGGGGCACTTCTGGATGGGTGAATGGGGCTTGAAACGCATTTTCTGGAGCCCGAGTTTTCAGTCTTCTGCCATGGTGGCTAGGGGGTATATTTAGGGTTGCTCGTAAACAGTGAACAAGGATTGTCCAGTTGCATGTGGGGCTGCATAAAGGCTCCCCTGGGAGTTCAGTTGTACCCAAAGCCTTCCTCTAGGGGCACTTTTGGATGGGCGAATTAGGCTTTTAATGCATTTTCTGGGGCCAGAGTTTTCAGTCGACTGCCAGACGGGCCAGGGCTATATTTAGGGTTGCTGTGAAAGAGCGAATACGGAGGGTCCAGTTCATGTGGGGCTGCGTTAAGGCTCCCCTGGGGAGTCCAGTTGTACCCAAAGCCTTCCTTTGGGGGCACTTTTGGATGGTCCAAGGGGAATCGCAATGCGTTTTCTGAGGCCCGCTTTTTCAGTCTTCTCCCATTGCGTCGAGGGATATATTTAGGCTTGCGGTGAAAGAGTGAACCCGGAGGGTCCAGTTGCATGTGGGGCTGCATAAAGGCTCCCCTGGGGAGTTCACTTGTACCCAAAGCCTTCCTTTGGGGGCACTTCTGGATGGGTGAATGGGGCTTGAAACGCTTTTTCTGTGGCCCGAGTTTTCAGTTTTCTGCCATGCTGCCTAGTGTTATATTTAGGGTTGCTTGTAAACAGCGAACACGGGGGGTCCAGTTGCGTATGGGTCTGCATAAAGGCTCCCCTGGGGAGTTCAGTTGTACCCAAAGCCTTCCTTTGGGGGCACTTCTGGATTGGGCGAAAGGGGCTTGAAACGCTTTTTCTGTGGCCCGAGTTTTCAGTCTTCTGCCATGCTGGCTAGGGTTATATTTAGGGTTCCTGTAAAGAGCGAACATGGAGGGTCCAGTTGCATGTGGGGCTGCGTAAAGGCTCCCCTGGGGAGTTCAGATGTACCCAAAGCCTTCCTTTGGGGGCACTTTTCGATGGTCGAAAGGGGCTTTTAACACATTTTCTGTGGCTCGAACTTTCAGTCGACTGCCAGGTGCCCCGTGCTAGGGCTATATTTAGGCTTGCGGTGAAAGAGTGAACCCGGAGGGTCCAGTTGCATGTGGGGCTGCATAAAGGCTCCCCTGGGGAGTTCAGTTGTACCAAAGCCTTCCTCTGGGGGCACTTTGGGATGGTCCAAGGGGAATCGCAATGCGTTTCTAAGGCCCCGCTTTTTCAGTCTTCTCCATTGCGCCGAGGGCTATATTTACGCTTCCAGTGAAAGAGAGAACCCGGAGGGTCCAGTTGTATGTGGCGCTGCATAAAGGCTCCCCTGGGGAGTTCAGTTGTACCCAAAGCCTTCCTTTGGGGGCACTTCTGGATGGGTGAATGGGGCTTGAAACGCATTTTCTGGAGCCCGAGTTTTCAGTCTTCTGCCATGGTGGCTAGGGGTATATTTAGGGTTGCTCGTAAACAGTGAACCCGGAGGGTCCAGTTGCATGTGGGACTGCATAAAGGCTCCCCTGGGGAGTTCAGTTGTACCCAAAGCCTTCCTTTGGGGGCACTTCTGGATGGGTGAATGGGGCTTGAAACGCATTTTCTGGAGCCCGAGTTTTCAGTCTTCTGCCATTCTGGCTACGGTTATATTTAGGGTTGCCTGTGAAAGAGCGAATACGGAGGGTCCAGTTGCATGTGGGGCTGCATAAAGGCTCCCCTGGGGAGTTCAGTTGTACCCAAAGCCTTCCCTCTGGGGGCACTTTTGGATGGGCGAAAGGGGCTTGAAACGCTTTTTCTGTGGCCCGAGTTTTCAGTCTTCTGCCATGCTGGCTAGGGTTATATTTAGTGTTGCTGTAAAGAGCGAACACGGAGGGTCCAGTTGCATGTGGGGCTGCGTTAAGGCTCCCCTGGGGAGTTCAGATGTACCCAAAGCCTTCCTTTGGGGGCACTTTTGGATGGGTGAATGGGGCTCGTAACACATTTTCTGTGACCCGAGCTTTCATTCGACTGCCAGGCGTGCTAGGGCTATATTTAGGCTTGCGGTGAAAGAGTGAACCCGGAGGGTCCAGTTGCATGTGGGGCTGCATAAAGGCTCCCCTGGGGAGTTCAGTTGTACCCAAAGCCTTCCTTTGGGGGCACTTCTGAATGGTTGAATGGGGCTTGAAACGCATTTTCTGGAGCCCAAGTTTTCAGTCTTCTGCCATGGTGGCTAGGGGTATATTTAGGGTTGCTCGTAAACAGTGAACAAGGAGTGTCCAGTTGCATGTGGGGCTGCGTAAAGGCTCCCCTGGGGAGTTCAGTTGTACCCAAAGCCTTTCTCTAGGGGCACTTTTGGATGGGCGAATTAGGCTTTTAATGCATTTTCTGGGGCCCGAGTTTTCAGTCGACTGCCAGGCGGGCCAGGGCTATATTTAGGGTTGCTCTGAAAGAGCGAATACGGAGGGTCCAGTTGCATGTGGGACTGCGTTAAGGCTCCCCTGGGGAGTCCAGTTGTACCCAAAGCCCTCCTTTGGGGGCACTTTTGGATGGTCCAAGGGGAATCGCAATGCGTTTTCTGAGGCCCGCTTTTTCAGTCTTCTCCCATTGCGTCGAGGGATATATTTAGGCTTGCGGTGAAAGAGTGAACCCGGAGGGTCCAGTTGCATGTGGGGCTGCATAAAGGCTCCCCTGGGGAGTTCACTTGTACCCAAAGACTTCCTTTGGGGGCACTTCTGGATGGGTGAATGGGGCTTGAAACGCATTTTCTGGAGCCCGAATTTTCAGTCTTCTGCCATGGTGGCTAGGGGTATATTTAGGGTTGCTCGTAAACAGTGAACAAAAAGGGTCCAGTTGCATGTGGGGCTGCATAAAGGCTCCCCTGGGGAGTTCACTTGTACCGAAAGCCTTCCTCTGGGGTCACTTTTGGATGGGCGAATTAGGCTTTTAATGCATTTTCTGGGGCCCGAGTTTTTAGTCGACTGCCAGGCGGGCCAGGGCTATATTTAGGGTTGCTGCGAAAGAGCGAATTCGGAGGGTCCAGTTGCATGTGGGGCTGCGTAAAGGCTCCCCTGGGGAGTCCAGTTGTACCCAAAGCCTTCCTTTGGGGGCACTTTTGGATGGTCCAAGGGGAATCGCAATGCGTTTTCTGAGGCCCGCTTTTTCAGTCTTCTCCCATTGTGCCGAGGACTATATTTAGGCTTGCGGTGAAAGAGTGAACCCGGAGGGTCCAGTTGCATGTGGGGCTGCATAAAGGCTCCCCTGGGGAGTTCACTTGTACCCAAAGACTTCCTTTGGGGGCACTTCTGGATGGGTGAATGGGGCTTGAAACGCATTTTCTGTGGCCCGAGTTTTCAGTTTTCTGCCATGCTGCCTAGTGTTATATTTAGGGTTGCTTGTAAACAGCGAACACGGGGGGTCCAGTTGCGTATGGGTCTGCATAAAGGCTCCCCTGGGGAGTTCAGTTGTACCCAAAGCCTTCCTTTGGGGGCACTTCTGGATGGGCGAAAGGGGCTTGAAACGCTTTTTCTGTGGCCCGAGTTTTCAGTCTTCTGCCATGCTGGCTAGGGTTATATTTAGGGTTGCTGTAAACAGTGAACATGGAGGGTCCAGTTGCATGTGGGGCTGCGTAAAGGCTCCCCTGGGGAGTTCAGATGTACCCAAAGCCTTCCTTTGGGGGCACTTTTCGATGGGCGAATGGGGCTTTTAACACATTTTCTGTGGCTCGAACTTTCAGTCGACTGCCAGGCGTGCTAGGGCTATATTTAGGCTTGCGGTGAAAGAGTGAACCCGGAGGGTCCAGTTGCATGTGGGGCTGCATAAAGGCTCCCCTGGGGAGTTCAGTTGTACCCAAAGCCTTCCTTTGGGGACACTTCTGGATGGATGAACGGGGCTTGAAACGCATTTTCTGGAGCCCGAGTTTTCAGTCTTCTGCCATGGTGGCTAGGGGTATATTTAGGGTTGCTCGTAAACAGTGAACAAGGAGGGTCCAGTTGCATGTGGGGCTGCGTAAAGGCTCCCCTGGGGAGTTCAGTTGTACCCAAAGCCTTCCTCTGGGGGCACTTTGGGATGGTCCAAGGGGAATCGCAATGCGTTTTCTAAGGCCCTCTTTTTCAGTCTTCTCCCATTGCGCCGAGGGCTATATTTACGCTTCCAGTGAAAGAGAGAACCCGGAGGGTCCAGTTGTATGTGGCGCTGCATAAAGGCTCCCCTGGCGAGTTCAGTTGTACCCAAAGCCTTCCTTTTGGGTGCACTTCTGGATGGGTGAATGGGGCTTGAAACGCATTTTCTGGCGCCCGAGTTTTCAGTCTTCTGCCATGGTGGCTAGGGGTATATTTAGGGTTGCTCGTAAACAGTGAACAAGGAGGGTCCAGTTGCATGTGGGGCTGCATAAAGGCTCCCCTGGGGAGTTCAGTTGTACCCAAAGCCTTCCTTTGGGGGCACTTCTGGATGGGCGAAAGGGGCTTGAAACGCTTTTTCTGTGGCCCGAGTTTTCAGTCTTCTGCCATGTTGGCTAGGGCTATATTTAGGGTTGCTGTAAAGAGCGAACCCGGAGGGTCCAGTTGCATGTGGGGCTGCGTAAAGGCTCCCCTGGGGAGTTCAGATGTACCCAAAGCCTTCCTTTGGGGGCACTTTTGGATGGGCGAATGGGGCTCGTAACAAATTTTCTGTGGCCCGAACTTTCAGTCGACTGCCTGGCGTGCTAGGGCTATATTTAGGCTTGCGGTGAAAGAGTGAACCCGGAGGGTCCAGTTGCATGTGGGGCTGCATAAAGGCTCCCCTGGGGAGTTCAGTTGTACCCAAAGCCTTCCTTTGGGGGCACTTCTGGATGGGTGAATGGGGCTTGAAACGCATTTTCTGGAGCCCGAGTTTTCAGTTTTCTGCCATGCTGCCTAGTGTTATATTTAGGGTTGCTTGTAAACAGCGAACAAGGGGGGTCCAGTTGCGTATGGGTCTGCATAAAGGCTCCCCTGGGGAGTTCAGTTGTACCCAAAGCCTTCCTTTGGGGGCACTTCTGGATGGGCGAAAGGGGCTTGAAACGCTTTTTCTGTGGCCCGAGTTTTCAGTCTTCTGCCATGGTGGCTAGGGTTATATTTAGGGTTCCTGTAAAGAGCGAACACGGAGGGTCCAGTTGCATGTGGGGCTGCGTAAAGGCTCCCCTGGGGAGTTCAGATGTACCCAAAGCCTTCCTTTGGGGGCACTTTTCGATGGGCGAATGGGGCTTTTAACACATTTTCTGTGGCTCGAACTTTCAGTCGACTGCCAGGCGTGCTAGGGCTATATTTAGGCTTGCGGTGAAAGAGTGAACCCGGAGGGTCCAGTTGCATGTGGTGCTGCATAAAGGCTCCCCTGGGGAGTTCAGTTGTACCCAAAGCCTTCCTTTGGGGGCACTTCTGGATGGGTGAATGGGGCTTGAAACGCATTTTCTGGAGCCCGAGTTTTCAGTCTTCTGCCATGGTGGCTAGGGGTATATTTAGGGTTGCTGTAAAGAGCGAACATGGAGGGTCCAGTTGCATGTGGGGCTGCGTAAAGGCTCCCCTGGGGAGTTCAGATGTACCCAAAGCCTTCCTTTGGGAGCACTTTTGGTTGGGCGAATGGGGCTCGTAACAAATTTTCTGTGGCCCGAACTTTCAGTCGACTGCCAGGCGTGCTAGGGCTCTATTTAGGCTTGCGGTGAAAGAGTGAACCCGGAGGGTCCAGTTGCATGTGGGGCTGCGCAAAGGCTCCCCTGGGGAGTTCAGTTGTACCCAAAGCCTTCCTCTGGGGGCACTTTTGGATGGACGAATTAGGCTTTTAATGCATTTTCTGGGGCCCGAGTTTTCAGTCGACTGCCAGGCGGGCCAGGGCTATATTTAGGGTTGCTCTGAAAGAGCGAATACGGAGGGTCCAGTTGCATGTGGGACTGCGTTAAGGCTCCCCTGGGGAGTTCAGTTGTACCCAAAGCCTTCCTTTGGGGGCACTTCTGGATGGGCGAAAGGGGCTTGAAACGCTTTTTCTGTGGCCCGAGTTTTCAGTCTTCTGCCATGCTGGCTAGGGTTATATTTAGTGTTGCTGTAAAGAGCGAACACGGAGGGTCCAGTTGCATGTGGGGCTGCGTAAAGGCTCCCCTGGGGAGTTCAGATGTACCCAAAGCCTTCCTTTGGGGGCACTTTTGGATGGGTGAATGGGGCTCGTAACACATTTTCTGTGACTCGAGCTTTCAGTCGACTGCCAGGCGTGCTAGGGCTATATTTAGGCTTGCGGTGAAAGAGTGAACCCGGAGGGTCCAGTTGCATGTGGGGCTGCATAAAGGCTCCCCTGGGGAGTTCAGTTGTACCCAAAGCCTTCCTTTGGGGGCACTTCTGGATGGGTGAATGGGGCTTGAAACGCATTTTCTGGAGCCCGAGTTTTCAGTCTTCTGCCATGGTGGCTAGGGGTATATTTAGGGTTGCTCGTAAACAGTGAACAAGGATTGTCCAGTTGCATGTGGGGCTGCATAAAGGCTCCCCTGGGGAGTTCAGTTGTACCCAAAGCCTTCCTCTAGGGGCACTTTTGGATGGGCGAATTAGGCTTTTAATGCATTTTCTGGGGCCAGAGTTTTCAGTCGACTGCCAGACGGGCCAGGGCTATATTTAGGGTTGCTGTGAAAGAGCGAATACGGAGGGTCCAGTTCATGTGGGGCTGCGTTAAGGCTCCCCTGGGGAGTCCAGTTGTACCCAAAGCCTTCCTTTGGGGGCACTTTTGGATGGTCCAAGGGGAATCGCAATGCGTTTTCTGAGGCCCGCTTTTTCAGTCTTCTCCCATTGCGTCGAGGGATATATTTAGGCTTGCGGTGAAAGAGTGAACCCGGAGGGTCCAGTTGCATGTGGGGCTGCATAAAGGCTCCCCTGGGGAGTTCACTTGTACCCAAAGCCTTCCTTTGGGGGCACTTCTGGATGGGTGAATGGGGCTTGAAACGCTTTTTCTGTGGCCCGAGTTTTCAGTTTTCTGCCATGCTGCCTAGTGTTATATTTAGGGTTGCTTGTAAACAGCGAACACGGGGGGTCCAGTTGCGTATGGGTCTGCATAAAGGCTCCCCTGGGGAGTTCAGTTGTACCCAAAGCCTTCCTTTGGGGGCACTTCTGGATGGGCGAAAGGGGCTTGAAACGCTTTTTCTGTGGCCCGAGTTTTCAGTCTTCTGCCATGCTGGCTAGGGTTATATTTAGGGTTCCTGTAAAGAGCGAACATGGAGGGTCCAGTTGCATGTGGGGCTGCGTAAAGGCGCCCCTGGGGAGTTCAGATGTACCCAAAGCCTTCCTTTGGGGGCACTTTTCGATGGGCGAATGGGGCTTTTAACACATTTTCTGTGGCTCGAACTTTCAGTCGACTGCCAGGCGTGCTAGGGCTATATTTAGGCTTGCGGTGAAAGAGTGAACCCGGAGGGTCCAGTTGCATGTGGGGCTGCGTAAAGGCTCCCCTGGGGAGTTCAGTTGTACCCAAAGCCTTCCTTTGGGGACACTTCTGGATGGATGAACGGGGCTTGAAACGCATTTTCTGGAGCCCGAGTTTTCAGTCTTCTGCCATGGTGGCTAGGGGTATATTTAGGGTTGCTCGTAAACAGTGAACAAGGAGGGTCCAGTTGCATGTGGGGCTGCGTAAAGGCTCCCCTGGGGAGTTCAGTTGTACCCAAAGCCTTCCTCTGGGGGCACTTTGGGATGGTCCAAGGGGAATCGCAATGCGTTTTCTAAGGCCCGCTTTTTCAGTCTTCTCCCATTGCGCCGAGGGCTATATTTACGCTTCCAGTGAAAGAGAGAACCCGGAGGGTCCAGTTGTATGTGGCGCTGCATAAAGGCTCCCCTGGGGAGTTCAGTTGTACCCAAAGCCTTCCTTTGGGGGCACTTCTGGATGGGTGAATGGGGCTTGAAACGCATTTTCTGGATCCCGAGTTTTCAGTCTTCTGCCATGGTGGCTAGGGGTATATTTAGGGTTGCTCGTAAACAGTGAACCCGGAGGGTCCAGTTGCATGTGGGACTGCATAAAGGCTCCCCTGGGGAGTTCAGTTGTACCCAAAGCCTTCCTTTGGGGGCACTTCTGGATGGGTGAATGGGGCTTGAAACGCATTTTCTGGAGCCCGAGTTTTCAGTCTTCTGCCATTCTGGCTACTGTTATATTTAGGGTTGCTGTGAAAGAGCGAATACGGAGGGTCCAGTTGCATGTGGGGCTGCATAAAGGCTCCCCTGGGGAGTTCACTTGTACCCAAAGCCTTCCTTTGGGGGCACTTTTGGATGGGCGAAAGGGGCTTGAAACGCTTTTTCTGTGGCCCGAGTTTTCAGTCTTCTGCCATGCTGGCTAGGGTTATATTTAGTGTTGCTGTAAAGAGCGAACACGGAGGGTCCAGTTGCATGTGGGGCTGCGTAAAGGCTCCCCTGGGGAGTTCAGATGTACCCAAAGCCTTCCTTTGGGGGCACTTTTGGATGGGTGAATGGGGCTCGTAACACATTTTGTGTGACCCGAGCTTTCATTCGACTGCCAGGCGTGCTAGGGCTATATTTAGGCTTGCGGTGAAAGAGTGAACCCGGAGGGTCCAGTTGCATGTGGGGCTGCATAAAGGCTCCCCTGGGGAGTTCAGTTGTACCCAAAGCCTTCCTTTGGGGGCACTTCTGGATGGGTGAATGGGGCTTGAAACGCATTTTCTGGAGCCCAAGTTTTCAGTCTTCTGCCATGGTGGCTAGGGGTATATTTAGGGTTGCTCGTAAACAGTGAACAAGGAGTGTCCAGTTGCATGTGGGGCTGCGTAAAGGCTCCCCTGGGGAGTTCAGTTGTACCCAAAGCCTTCCTCTAGGGGCACTTTTGGATGGGCGAATTAGGCTTTTAATGCATTTTCTGGGGCCCGAGTTTTCAGTCGACTGCCAGGCGGGCCAGGGCTATATTTAGGGTTGCTCTGAAAGAGCGAATACGGAGGGTCCAGTTGCATGTGGGACTGCGTTAAGGCTCCCCTGGGGAGTCCAGTTGTACCCAAAGCCCTCCTTTGGGGGCACTTTTGGATGGTCCAAGGGGAATCGCAATGCGTTTTCTGAGGCCCGCTTTTTCAGTCTTCTCCCATTGCGTCGAGGGATATATTTAGGCTTGCGGTGAAAGAGTGAACCCGGAGGGTCCAGTTGCATGTGGGGCTGCATAAAGGCTCCCCTGGGGAGTTCACTTGTACCCAAAGACTTCCTTTGGGGGCACTTCTGGATGGGTGAATGGGGCTTGAAACGCATTTTCTGGAGCCCGAATTTTCAGTCTTCTGCCATGGTGGCTAGGGGTATATTTAGGGTTGCTCGTAAACAGTGAACAAAAAGGGTCCAGTTGCATGTGGGGCTGCGTAAAGGCTCCCCTGGGGAGTTCACTTGTACCGAAAGCCTTCCTCTGGGGTCACTTTTGGATGGGCGAATTAGGCTTTTAATGCATTTTCTGGAGCCCGAGTTTTTAGTCGACTGCCAGGCGGGCCAGGGCTATATTTAGGGTTGCTGTGAAAGAGCGAATTCGGAGGGTCCAGTTGCATGTGGGGCTGCGTAAAGGCTCCCCTGGGGAGTCCAGTTGTACCCAAAGCCTTCCTTTGGGGGCACTTTTGGATGGTCCAAGGGGAATCGCAATGCGTTTTCTGAGGCCCGCTTTTTCAGTCTTCTCCCATTGTGCCGAGGACTATATTTAGGCTTGCGGTGAAAGAGTGAACCCGGAGGGTCCAGTTGCATGTGGGGCTGCATAAAGGCTCCCCTGGGGAGTTCACTTGTACCCAAAGCCTTCCTTTGGGGGCACTTCTGGATGGGTGAATGGGGCTTGAAACGCATTTTCTGGAGCCCGAGTTTTCAGTCTTCTGCCATTCTGGCTACGGTTATATTTAGGGTTGCTGTGAAAGAGCGAATACGGAGGGTCCAGTTGCATGTGGGGCTGCGCAAAGGCTCCCCTGGGGAGTTCAGTTGTACCCAAAGCCTTCCTCTGGGGGCACTTTTGGATGGACGAATTAGGCTTTTAATGCATTTTCTGGGGCCCGAGTTTTCAGTCGACTGCCAGGCGGGCCAGGGCTATATTTAGGGTTGCTCTGAAAGAGCGAATACGGAGGGTCCAGTTGCATGTGGGACTGCGTTAAGGCTCCCCTGGGGAGTTCAGTTGTACCCAAAGCCTTCCTTTGGGGGCACTTCTGGATGGGCGAAAGGGGCTTGAAACGCTTTTTCTGTGGCCCGAGTTTTCAGTCTTCTGCCATGCTGGCTAGGGTTATATTTAGTGTTGCTGTAAAGAGCGAACACGGAGGGTCCAGTTGCATGTGGGGCTGCGTAAAGGCTCCCCTGGGGAGTTCAGATGTACCCAAAGCCTTCCTTTGGGGGCACTTTTGGATGGGTGAATGGGGCTCGTAACACATTTTCTGTGACTCGAGCTTTCAGTCGACTGCCAGGCGTGCTAGGGCTATATTTAGGCTTGCGGTGAAAGAGTGAACCCGGAGGGTCCAGTTGCATGTGGGGCTGCATAAAGGCTCCCCTGGGGAGTTCAGTTGTACCCAAAGCCTTCCTTTGGGGGCACTTCTGGATGGGTGAATGGGGCTTGAAACGCATTTTCTGGAGCCCGAGTTTTCAGTCTTCTGCCATGGTGGCTAGGGGTATATTTAGGGTTGCTGTAAAGAGCGAACATGGAGGGTCCAGTTGCATGTGGGGCTGCGTAAAGGCTCCCCTGGGGAGTTCAGATGTACCCAAAGCCTTCCTTTGGGAGCACTTTTGGTTGGGCGAATGGGGCTCGTAACAAATTTTCTGTGGCCCGAACTTTCAGTCGACTGCCAGGCGTGCTAGGGCTCTATTTAGGCTTGCGGTGAAAGAGTGAACCCGGAGGGTCCAGTTGCATGTGGGGCTGCATAAAGGCTCCCCTGGGGAGTTCACTTGTACCCAAAGCCTTCCTTTGGGGACACTTCTGGATGGGTGAATGGGGCTTGAAACGCATTTTCTGGAGCCCGAGTTTTCAGTCTTCTGCCATGGTGGCTAGGGGTATATTTAGGGTTGCTCGTAAACAGTGAACAAGGAGGGTCCAGTTGCATGTGGGGCTGCGTAAAGGCTCCCCTGGGGAGTTCACTTGTACCCAAAGCCTTCCTTTGGGGGCACTTCTGGATGGGTGAATGGGGCTTGAAACGCATTTTCTGGAGCCCGAGTTTTCAGTCTTCTGCCATTCTGGCTACGGTTATATTTAGGGTTGCTGTGAAAGAGCGAATACGGAGGGTCCAGTTGCATGTGGGGCTGCGCAAAGGCTCCCCTGGGGAGTTCAGTTGTACCCAAAGCCTTCCTCTGGGGGCACTTTTGGATGGACGAATTAGGCTTTTAATGCATTTTCTGGGGCCCGAGTTTTCAGTCGACTGCCAGGCGGGCCAGGGCTATATTTAGGGTTGCTCTGAAAGAGCGAATACGGAGGGTCCAGTTGCATGTGGGACTGCGTTAAGGCTCCCCTGGGGAGTTCAGTTGTACCCAAAGCCTTCCTTTGGGGGCACTTCTGGATGGGCGAAAGGGGCTTGAAACGCTTTTTCTGTGGCCCGAGTTTTCAGTCTTCTGCCATGCTGGCTAGGGTTATATTTAGTGTTGCTGTAAAGAGCGAACACGGAGGGTCCAGTTGCATGTGGGGCTGCGTAAAGGCTCCCCTGGGGAGTTCAGATGTACCCAAAGCCTTCCTTTGGGGGCACTTTTGGATGGGTGAATGGGGCTCGTAACACATTTTCTGTGACTCGAGCTTTCAGTCGACTGCCAGGCGTGCTAGGGCTATATTTAGGCTTGCGGTGAAAGAGTGAACCCGGAGGGTCCAGTTGCATGTGGGGCTGCATAAAGGCTCCCCTGGGGAGTTCAGTTGTACCCAAAGCCTTCCTTTGGGGGCACTTCTGGATGGGTGAATGGGGCTTGAAACGCATTTTCTGGAGCCCGAGTTTTCAGTCTTCTGCCATGGTGGCTAGGGGTATATTTAGGGTTGCTCGTAAACAGTGAACAAGGATTGTCCAGTTGCATGTGGGGCTGCATAAAGGCTCCCCTGGGGAGTTCAGTTGTACCCAAAGCCTTCCTCTAGGGGCACTTTTGGATGGGCGAATTAGGCTTTTAATGCATTTTCTGGGGCCAGAGTTTTCAGTCGACTGCCAGACGGGCCAGGGCTATATTTAGGGTTGCTGTGAAAGAGCGAATACGGAGGGTCCAGTTCATGTGGGGCTGCGTTAAGGCTCCCCTGGGGAGTCCAGTTGTACCCAAAGCCTTCCTTTGGGGGCACTTTTGGATGGTCCAAGGGGAATCGCAATGCGTTTTCTGAGGCCCGCTTTTTCAGTCTTCTCCCATTGCGTCGAGGGATATATTTAGGCTTGCGGTGAAAGAGTGAACCCGGAGGGTCCAGTTGCATGTGGGGCTGCATAAAGGCTCCCCTGGGGAGTTCACTTGTACCCAAAGCCTTCCTTTGGGGGCACTTCTGGATGGGTGAATGGGGCTTGAAACGCTTTTTCTGTGGCCCGAGTTTTCAGTTTTCTGCCATGCTGCCTAGTGTTATATTTAGGGTTGCTTGTAAACAGCGAACACGGGGGGTCCAGTTGCGTATGGGTCTGCATAAAGGCTCCCCTGGGGAGTTCAGTTGTACCCAAAGCCTTCCTTTGGGGGCACTTCTGGATGGGCGAAAGGGGCTTGAAACGCTTTTTCTGTGGCCCGAGTTTTCAGTCTTCTGCCATGCTGGCTAGGGTTATATTTAGGGTTCCTGTAAAGAGCGAACATGGAGGGTCCAGTTGCATGTGGGGCTGCGTAAAGGCGCCCCTGGGGAGTTCAGATGTACCCAAAGCCTTCCTTTGGGGGCACTTTTCGATGGGCGAATGGGGCTTTTAACACATTTTCTGTGGCTCGAACTTTCAGTCGACTGCCAGGCGTGCTAGGGCTATATTTAGGCTTGCGGTGAAAGAGTGAACCCGGAGGGTCCAGTTGCATGTGGGGCTGCGTAAAGGCTCCCCTGGGGAGTTCAGTTGTACCCAAAGCCTTCCTTTGGGGACACTTCTGGATGGATGAACGGGGCTTGAAACGCATTTTCTGGAGCCCGAGTTTTCAGTCTTCTGCCATGGTGGCTAGGGGTATATTTAGGGTTGCTCGTAAACAGTGAACAAGGAGGGTCCAGTTGCATGTGGGGCTGCGTAAAGGCTCCCCTGGGGAGTTCAGTTGTACCCAAAGCCTTCCTCTGGGGGCACTTTGGGATGGTCCAAGGGGAATCGCAATGCGTTTTCTAAGGCCCGCTTTTTCAGTCTTCTCCCATTGCGCCGAGGGCTATATTTACGCTTCCAGTGAAAGAGAGAACCCGGAGGGTCCAGTTGTATGTGGCGCTGCATAAAGGCTCCCCTGGGGAGTTCAGTTGTACCCAAAGCCTTCCTTTGGGGGCACTTCTGGATGGGTGAATGGGGCTTGAAACGCATTTTCTGGATCCCGAGTTTTCAGTCTTCTGCCATGGTGGCTAGGGGTATATTTAGGGTTGCTCGTAAACAGTGAACCCGGAGGGTCCAGTTGCATGTGGGACTGCATAAAGGCTCCCCTGGGGAGTTCAGTTGTACCCAAAGCCTTCCTTTGGGGGCACTTCTGGATGGGTGAATGGGGCTTGAAACGCATTTTCTGGAGCCCGAGTTTTCAGTCTTCTGCCATTCTGGCTACTGTTATATTTAGGGTTGCTGTGAAAGAGCGAATACGGAGGGTCCAGTTGCATGTGGGGCTGCATAAAGGCTCCCCTGGGGAGTTCACTTGTACCCAAAGCCTTCCTTTGGGGGCACTTTTGGATGGGCGAAAGGGGCTTGAAACGCTTTTTCTGTGGCCCGAGTTTTCAGTCTTCTGCCATGCTGGCTAGGGTTATATTTAGTGTTGCTGTAAAGAGCGAACACGGAGGGTCCAGTTGCATGTGGGGCTGCGTAAAGGCTCCCCTGGGGAGTTCAGATGTACCCAAAGCCTTCCTTTGGGGGCACTTTTGGATGGGTGAATGGGGCTCGTAACACATTTTGTGTGACCCGAGCTTTCATTCGACTGCCAGGCGTGCTAGGGCTATATTTAGGCTTGCGGTGAAAGAGTGAACCCGGAGGGTCCAGTTGCATGTGGGGCTGCATAAAGGCTCCCCTGGGGAGTTCACTTGTACCCAAAGCCTTCCTTTGGGGGCACTTCTGGATGGGTGAATGGGGCTTGAAACGCATTTTCTGGAGCCCAAGTTTTCAGTCTTCTGCCATGGTGGCTAGGGGTATATTTAGGGTTGCTCGTAAACAGTGAACAAGGAGTGTCCAGTTGCATGTGGGGCTGCGTAAAGGCTCCCCTGGGGAGTTCAGTTGTACCCAAAGCCTTCCTCTAGGGGCACTTTTGGATGGGCGAATTAGGCTTTTAATGCATTTTCTGGGGCCCGAGTTTTCAGTCGACTGCCAGGCGGGCCAGGGCTATATTTAGGGTTGCTCTGAAAGAGCGAATACGGAGGGTCCAGTTGCATGTGGGACTGCGTTAAGGCTCCCCTGGGGAGTCCAGTTGTACCCAAAGCCCTCCTTTGGGGGCACTTTTGGATGGTCCAAGGGGAATCGCAATGCGTTTTCTGAGGCCCGCTTTTTCAGTCTTCTCCCATTGCGTCGAGGGATATATTTAGGCTTGCGGTGAAAGAGTGAACCCGGAGGGTCCAGTTGCATGTGGGGCTGCATAAAGGCTCCCCTGGGGAGTTCACTTGTACCCAAAGACTTCCTTTGGGGGCACTTCTGGATGGGTGAATGGGGCTTGAAACGCATTTTCTGGAGCCCGAATTTTCAGTCTTCTGCCATGGTGGCTAGGGGTATATTTAGGGTTGCTCGTAAACAGTGAACAAAAAGGGTCCAGTTGCATGTGGGGCTGCGTAAAGGCTCCCCTGGGGAGTTCACTTGTACCGAAAGCCTTCCTCTGGGGTCACTTTTGGATGGGCGAATTAGGCTTTTAATGCATTTTCTGGAGCCCGAGTTTTTAGTCGACTGCCAGGCGGGCCAGGGCTATATTTAGGGTTGCTGTGAAAGAGCGAATTCGGAGGGTCCAGTTGCATGTGGGGCTGCGTAAAGGCTCCCCTGGGGAGTCCAGTTGTACCCAAAGCCTTCCTTTGGGGGCACTTTTGGATGGTCCAAGGGGAATCGCAATGCGTTTTCTGAGGCCCGCTTTTTCAGTCTTCTCCCATTGTGCCGAGGACTATATTTAGGCTTGCGGTGAAAGAGTGAACCCGGAGGGTCCAGTTGCATGTGGGGCTGCATAAAGGCTCCCCTGGGGAGTTCACTTGTACCCAAAGCCTTCCTTTGGGGGCACTTCTGGATGGGTGAATGGGGCTTGAAACGCATTTTCTGGAGCCCGAGTTTTCAGTCTTCTGCCATTCTGGCTACGGTTATATTTAGGGTTGCTGTGAAAGAGCGAATACGGAGGGTCCAGTTGCATGTGGGGCTGCGCAAAGGCTCCCCTGGGGAGTTCAGTTGTACCCAAAGCCTTCCTCTGGGGGCACTTTTGGATGGACGAATTAGGCTTTTAATGCATTTTCTGGGGCCCGAGTTTTCAGTCGACTGCCAGGCGGGCCAGGGCTATATTTAGGGTTGCTCTGAAAGAGCGAATACGGAGGGTCCAGTTGCATGTGGGACTGCGTTAAGGCTCCCCTGGGGAGTTCAGTTGTACCCAAAGCCTTCCTTTGGGGGCACTTCTGGATGGGCGAAAGGGGCTTGAAACGCTTTTTCTGTGGCCCGAGTTTTCAGTCTTCTGCCATGCTGGCTAGGGTTATATTTAGTGTTGCTGTAAAGAGCGAACACGGAGGGTCCAGTTGCATGTGGGGCTGCGTAAAGGCTCCCCTGGGGAGTTCAGATGTACCCAAAGCCTTCCTTTGGGGGCACTTTTGGATGGGTGAATGGGGCTCGTAACACATTTTCTGTGACTCGAGCTTTCAGTCGACTGCCAGGCGTGCTAGGGCTATATTTAGGCTTGCGGTGAAAGAGTGAACCCGGAGGGTCCAGTTGCATGTGGGGCTGCATAAAGGCTCCCCTGGGGAGTTCAGTTGTACCCAAAGCCTTCCTTTGGGGGCACTTCTGGATGGGTGAATGGGGCTTGAAACGCATTTTCTGGAGCCCGAGTTTTCAGTCTTCTGCCATGGTGGCTAGGGGTATATTTAGGGTTGCTCGTAAACAGTGAACAAGGATTGTCCAGTTGCATGTGGGGCTGCATAAAGGCTCCCCTGGGGAGTTCAGTTGTACCCAAAGCCTTCCTCTAGGGGCACTTTTGGATGGGCGAATTAGGCTTTTAATGCATTTTCTGGGGCCAGAGTTTTCAGTCGACTGCCAGACGGGCCAGGGCTATATTTAGGGTTGCTGTGAAAGAGCGAATACGGAGGGTCCAGTTGCATGTGGGGCTGCGTTAAGGCTCCCCTGGGGAGTCCAGTTGTACCCAAAGCCTTCCTTTGGGGGCACTTTTGGATGGTCCAAGGGGAATCGCAATGCGTTTTCTGAGGCCCGCTTTTTCAGTCTTCTCCCATTGCGTCGAGGGATATATTTAGGCTTGCGGTGAAAGAGTGAACCCGGAGGGTCCAGTTGCATGTGGGGCTGCATAAAGGCTCCCCTGGGGAGTTCACTTGTACCCAAAGCCTTCCTTTGGGGGCACTTCTGGATGGGTGAATGGGGCTTGAAACGCTTTTTCTGTGGCCCGAGTTTTCAGTTTTCTGCCATGCTGCCTAGTGTTATATTTAGGGTTGCTTGTAAACAGCGAACACGGGGGGTCCAGTTGCGTATGGGTCTGCATAAAGGCTCCCCTGGGGAGTTCAGTTGTACCCAAAGCCTTCCTTTGGGGGCACTTCTGGATGGGCGAAAGGGGCTTGAAACGCTTTTTCTGTGGCCCGAGTTTTCAGTCTTCTGCCATGCTGGCTAGGGTTATATTTAGGGTTCCTGTAAAGAGCGAACATGGAGGGTCCAGTTGCATGTGGGGCTGCGTAAAGGCGCCCCTGGGGAGTTCAGATGTACCCAAAGCCTTCCTTTGGGGGCACTTTTCGATGGGCGAATGGGGCTTTTAACACATTTTCTGTGGCTCGAACTTTCAGTCGACTGCCAGGCGTGCTAGGGCTATATTTAGGCTTGCGGTGAAAGAGTGAACCCGGAGGGTCCAGTTGCATGTGGGGCTGCGTAAAGGCTCCCCTGGGGAGTTCAGTTGTACCCAAAGCCTTCCTTTGGGGACACTTCTGGATGGATGAACGGGACTTGAAACGCATTTTCTGGAGCCCGAGTTTTCAGTCTTCTGCCATGGTGGCTAGGGGTATATTTAGGGTTGCTCGTAAACAGTGAACAAGGAGGGTCCAGTTGCATGTGGGGCTGCGTAAAGGCTCCCCTGGGGAGTTCAGTTGTACCCAAAGCCTTCCTCTGGGGGCACTTTGGGATGGTCCAAGGGGAATCGCAATGCGTTTTCTAAGGCCCGCTTTTTCAGTCTTCTCCCATTGCGCCGAGGGCTATATTTACGCTTCCAGTGAAAGAGAGAACCCGGAGGGTCCAGTTGTATGTGGCGCTGCATAAAGGCTCCCCTGGGGAGTTCAGTTGTACCCAAAGCCTTCCTTTGGGGGCACTTCTGGATGGGTGAATGGGGCTTGAAACGCATTTTCTGGATCCCGAGTTTTCAGTCTTCTGCCATGGTGGCTAGGGGTATATTTAGGGTTGCTCGTAAACAGTGAACCCGGAGGGTCCAGTTGCATGTGGGACTGCATAAAGGCTCCCCTGGGGAGTTCAGTTGTACCCAAAGCCTTCCTTTGGGGGCACTTCTGGATGGGTGAATGGGGCTTGAAACGCATTTTCTGGAGCCCGAGTTTTCAGTCTTCTGCCATTCTGGCTACTGTTATATTTAGGGTTGCTGTGAAAGAGCGAATACGGAGGGTCCAGTTGCATGTGGGGCTGCATAAAGGCTCCCCTGGGGAGTTCACTTGTACCCAAAGCCTTCCTTTGGGGGCACTTTTGGATGGGCGAAAGGGGCTTGAAACGCTTTTTCTGTGGCCCGAGTTTTCAGTCTTCTGCCATGCTGGCTAGGGTTATATTTAGTGTTGCTGTAAAGAGCGAACACGGAGGGTCCAGTTGCATGTGGGGCTGCGTAAAGGCTCCCCTGGGGAGTTCAGATGTACCCAAAGCCTTCCTTTGGGGGCACTTTTGGATGGGTGAATGGGGCTCGTAACACATTTTGTGTGACCCGAGCTTTCATTCGACTGCCAGGCGTGCTAGGGCTATATTTAGGCTTGCGGTGAAAGAGTGAACCCGGAGGGTCCAGTTGCATGTGGGGCTGCATAAAGGCTCCCCTGGGGAGTTCAGTTGTACCCAAAGCCTTCCTTTGGGGGCACTTCTGGATGGGTGAATGGGGCTTGAAACGCATTTTCTGGAGCCCAAGTTTTCAGTCTTCTGCCATGGTGGCTAGGGGTATATTTAGGGTTGCTCGTAAACAGTGAACAAGGAGTGTCCAGTTGCATGTGGGGCTGCGTAAAGGCTCCCCTGGGGAGTTCAGTTGTACCCAAAGCCTTCCTCTAGGGGCACTTTTGGATGGGCGAATTAGGCTTTTAATGCATTTTCTGGGGCCCGAGTTTTCAGTCGACTGCCAGGCGGGCCAGGGCTATATTTAGGGTTGCTCTGAAAGAGCGAATACGGAGGGTCCAGTTGCATGTGGGAGTGCGTTAAGGCTCCCCTGGGGAGTCCAGTTGTACCCAAAGCCCTCCTTTGGGGGCACTTTTGGATGGTCCAAGGGGAATCGCAATGCGTTTTCTGAGGCCCGCTTTTTCAGTCTTCTCCCATTGCGTCGAGGGATATATTTAGGCTTGCGGTGAAAGAGTGAACCCGGAGGGTCCAGTTGCATGTGGGGCTGCATAAAGGCTCCCCTGGGGAGTTCACTTGTACCCAAAGACTTCCTTTGGGGGCACTTCTGGATGGGTGAATGGGGCTTGAAACGCATTTTCTGGAGCCCGAATTTTCAGTCTTCTGCCATGGTGGCTAGGGGTATATTTAGGGTTGCTCGTAAACAGTGAACAAAAAGGGTCCAGTTGCATGTGGGGCTGCGTAAAGGCTCCCCTGGGGAGTTCACTTGTACCGAAAGCCTTCCTCTGGGGTCACTTTTGGATGGGCGAATTAGGCTTTTAATGCATTTTCTGGAGCCCGAGTTTTTAGTCGACTGCCAGGCGGGCCAGGGCTATATTTAGGGTTGCTGTGAAAGAGCGAATTCGGAGGGTCCAGTTGCATGTGGGGCTGCGTAAAGGCTCCCCTGGGGAGTCCAGTTGTACCCAAAGCCTTCCTTTGGGGGCACTTTTGGATGGTCCAAGGGGAATCGCAATGCGTTTTCTGAGGCCCGCTTTTTCAGTCTTCTCCCATTGTGCCGAGGACTATATTTAGGCTTGCGGTGAAAGAGTGAACCCGGAGGGTCCAGTTGCATGTGGGGCTGCATAAAGGCTCCCCTGGGGAGTTCAGTTGTACCCAAAGCCTTCCTTTGGGGGCACTTCTGGATGGGTGAATGGGGCTTGAAACGCATTTTCTGTGGCCCGAGTTTTCAGTTTTCTGCCATGCTGCCTAGTGTTATATTTAGGGTTGCTTGTAAACAGCGAACACGGGGGGTCCAGTTGCGTATGGGTCTGCATAAAGGCTCCCCTGGGGAGTTCAGTTGTACCCAAAGCCTTCCTTTGGGGGCACTTCTGGATGGGCGAAAGGGGCTTGAAACGCTTTTTCTGTGGCCCGAGTTTTCAGTCTTCTGCCATGCTGGCTAGGGTTATATTTAGGGTTGCTGTAAACAGTGAACATGGAGGGTCCAGTTGCATGTGGGGCTGCGTAAAGGCTCCCCTGGGGAGTTCAGATGTACCCAAAGCCTTCCTTTGGGGGCACTTTTCGATGGGCGAATGGGGCTTTTAACACATTTTCTGTGGCTCGAACTTTCAGTCGACTGCCAGGCGTGCTAGGGCTGTATTTAGGCTTGCGGTGAAAGAGTGAACCCGGAGGGTCCAGTTGCATGTGGGGCTGCATAAAGGCTCCCCTGGGGAGTTCAGTTGTACCCAAAGCCTTCCTTTGGGGACACTTCTGGATGGATGAACGGGGCTTGAAACGCATTTTCTGGAGCCCGAGTTTTCAGTCTTCTGCCATGGTGGCTAGGGGTATATTTAGGGTTGCTCGTAAACAGTGAACAAGGAGGGTCCAGTTGCATGTGGGGCTGCGTAAAGGCTCCCCTGGGGAGTTCAGTTGTACCCAAAGCCTTCCTCTGGGGGCACTTTGGGATGGTCCAAGGGGAATCGCAATGCGTTTTCTAAGGCCCTCTTTTTCAGTCTTCTCCCATTGCGCCGAGGGCTATATTTACGCTTCCAGTGAAAGAGAGAACCCGGAGGGTCCAGTTGTATGTGGCGCTGCATAAAGGCTCCCCTGGCGAGTTCAGTTGTACCCAAAGCCTTCCTTTTGGGTGCACTTCTGGATGGGTGAATGGGGCTTGAAACGCATTTTCTGGAGCCCGAGTTTTCAGTCTTCTGCCATGGTGGCTAGGGGTATATTTAGGGTTGCTCGTAAACAGTGAACAAGGAGGGTCCAGTTGCATGTGGGGCTGCATAAAGGCTCCCCTGGGGAGTTCAGTTGTACCCAAAGCCTTTCTCTAGGGGCACTTTTGGATGGGCGAATTAGGCTTTTAATGCATTTTCTGGGGCCAGAGTTTTCAGTCGACTGCCAGACGGGCCAGGGCTATATTTAGGGTTGCTGTGAAAGAGCGAATACGGAGGGTCCAGTTGCATGTGGGGCTGCGTTAAGGCTCCCCTGGGGAGTCCAGTTGTACCCAAAGCCTTCCTTTGGGGGCACTTTTGGATGGTCCAAGGGGAATCGCAATGCGTTTTCTGAGGCCCGCTTTTTCAGTCTTCTCCCATTGCGTCGAGGGATATATTTAGGCTTGCGGTGAAAGAGTGAACCCGGAGGGTCCAGTTGCATGTGGGGCTGCATAAAGGCTCCCCTGGGGAGTTCACTTGTACCCAAAGCCTTCCTTTGGGGGCACTTCTGGATGGGTGAATGGGGCTTGAAACGCATTTTCTGTGGCCCGAGTTTTCAGTTTTCTGCCATGCTGCCTAGTGTTATATTTAGGGTTGCTTGTAAACAGCGAACACGGGGGGTCCAGTTGCGTATGGGTCTGCATAAAGGCTCCCCTGGGGAGTTCAGTTGTACCCAAAGCCTTCCTTTGGGGGCACTTCTGGATGGGCGAAAGGGGCTTGAAACGCTTTTTCTGTGGCCCGAGTTTTCAGTCTTCTGCCATGCTGGCTAGGGTTATATTTAGGGTTCCTGTAAAGAGCGAACATGGAGGGTCCAGTTGCATGTGGGGCTGCGTAAAGGCTCCCCTGGGGAGTTCAGATGTACCCAAAGCCTTCCTTTGGGGGCACTTTTCGATGGTCGAAAGGGGCTTTTAACACATTTTCTGTGGCTCGAACTTTCAGTCGACTGCCAGGCGTGCTAGGGCTATATTTAGGCTTGCGGTGAAAGAGTGAACCCGGAGGGTCCAGTTGCATGTGGGGCTGCATAAAGGCTCCCCTGGGGAGTTCAGTTGTACCCAAAGCCTTCCTCTGGGGGCACTTTGGGATGGTCCAAGGGGAATCGCAATGCGTTTTCTAAGGCCCGCTTTTTCAGTCTTCTCCCATTGCGCCGAGGGCTATATTTACGCTTCCAGTGAAAGAGAGAACCCGGAGGGTCCAGTTGTATGTGGCGCTGCATAAAGGCTCCCCTGGGGAGTTCAGTTGTACCCAAAGCCTTCCTTTGGGGGCACTTCTGGATGGGTGAATGGGGCTTGAAACGCATTTTCTGGAGCCCGAGTTTTCAGTCTTCTGCCATGGTGGCTAGGGGTATATTTAGGGTTGCTCGTAAACAGTGAACCCGGAGGGTCCAGTTGCATGTGGGACTGCATAAAGGCTCCCCTGGGGAGTTCAGTTGTACCCAAAGCCTTCCTTTGGGGGCACTTCTGGATGGGTGAATGGGGCTTGAAACGCATTTTCTGGAGCCCGAGTTTTCAGTCTTCTGCCATTCTGGCTACGGTTATATTTAGGGTTGCTGTGAAAGAGCGAATACGGAGGGTCCAGTTGCATGTGGGGCTGCATAAAGGCTCCCCTGGGGAGTTCAGTTGTACCCAAAGCCTTCCTCTGGGGGCACTTTTGGATGGGCGAAAGGGGCTTGAAACGCTTTTTCTGTGGCCCGAGTTTTCAGTCTTCTGCCATGCTGGCTAGGGTTATATTTAGTGTTGCTGTAAAGAGCGAACACGGAGGGTCCAGTTGCATGTGGGGCTGCGTTAAGGCTCCCCTGGGGAGTTCAGATGTACCCAAAGCCTTCCTTTGGGGGCACTTTTGGATGGGTGAATGGGGCTCGTAACACATTTTCTGTGACCCGAGCTTTCATTCGACTGCCAGGCGTGCTAGGGCTATATTTAGGCTTGCGGTGAAAGAGTGAACCCGGAGGGTCCAGTTGCATGTGGGGCTGCATAAAGGCTCCCCTGGGGAGTTCAGTTGTACCCAAAGCCTTCCTTTGGGGGCACTTCTGAATGGTTGAATGGGGCTTGAAACGCATTTTCTGGAGCCCAAGTTTTCAGTCTTCTGCCATGGTGGCTAGGGGTATATTTAGGGTTGCTCGTAAACAGTGAACAAGGAGTGTCCAGTTGCATGTGGGGCTGCGTAAAGGCTCCCCTGGGGAGTTCAGTTGTACCCAAAGCCTTTCTCTAGGGGCACTTTTGGATGGGCGAATTAGGCTTTTAATGCATTTTCTGGGGCCCGAGTTTTCAGTCGACTGCCAGGCGGGCCAGGGCTATATTTAGGGTTGCTCTGAAAGAGCGAATACGGAGGGTCCAGTTGCATGTGGGACTGCGTTAAGGCTCCCCTGGGGAGTCCAGTTGTACCCAAAGCCCTCCTTTGGGGGCACTTTTGGATGGTCCAAGGGGAATCGCAATGCGTTTTCTGAGGCCCGCTTTTTCAGTCTTCTCCCATTGCGTCGAGGGATATATTTAGGCTTGCGGTGAAAGAGTGAACCCGGAGGGTCCAGTTGCATGTGGGGCTGCATAAAGGCTCCCCTGGGGAGTTCACTTGTACCCAAAGACTTCCTTTGGGGGCACTTCTGGATGGGTGAATGGGGCTTGAAACGCATTTTCTGGAGCCCGAATTTTCAGTCTTCTGCCATGGTGGCTAGGGGTATATTTAGGGTTGCTCGTAAACAGTGAACAAAAAGGGTCCAGTTGCATGTGGGGCTGCGTAAAGGCTCCCCTGGGGAGTTCACTTGTACCGAAAGCCTTCCTCTGGGGTCACTTTTGGATGGGCGAATTAGGCTTTTAATGCATTTTCTGGGGCCCGAGTTTTTAGTCGACTGCCAGGCGGGCCAGGGCTATATTTAGGGTTGCTGCGAAAGAGCGAATTCGGAGGGTCCAGTTGCATGTGGGGCTGCGTAAAGGCTCCCCTGGGGAGTCCAGTTGTACCCAAAGCCTTCCTTTGGGGGCACTTTTGGATGGGCGAATGGGGCTCGTAACAAATTTTCTGTGGCCCGAACTTTCAGTCGACTGCCTGGCGTGCTAGGGCTATATTTAGGCTTGCGGTGAAAGAGTGAACCCGGAGGGTCCAGTTGCATGTGGGGCTGCATAAAGGCTCCCCTGGGGAGTTCAGTTGTACCCAAAGCCTTCCTTTGGGGGCACTTCTGGATGGGTGAATGGGGCTTGAAACGCATTTTCTGGAGCCCGAGTTTTCAGTTTTCTGCCATGCTGCCTAGTGTTATATTTAGGGTTGCTTGTAAACAGCGAACAAGGGGGGTCCAGTTGCGTATGGGTCTGCATAAAGGCTCCCCTGGGGAGTTCAGTTGTACCCAAAGCCTTCCTTTGGGGGCACTTCTGGATGGGCGAAAGGGGCTTGAAACGCTTTTTCTGTGGCCCGAGTTTTCAGTCTTCTGCCATGGTGGCTAGGGTTATATTTAGGGTTCCTGTAAAGAGCGAACACGGAGGGTCCAGTTGCATGTGGGGCTGCGTAAAGGCTCCCCTGGGGAGTTCAGATGTACCCAAAGCCTTCCTTTGGGGGCACTTTTCGATGGGCGAATGGGGCTTTTAACACATTTTCTGTGGCTCGAACTTTCAGTCGACTGCCAGGCGTGCTAGGGCTATATTTAGGCTTGCGGTGAAAGAGTGAACCCGGAGGGTCCAGTTGCATGTGGTGCTGCATAAAGGCTCCCCTGGGGAGTTCAGTTGTACCCAAAGCCTTCCTTTGGGGGCACTTCTGGATGGGTGAATGGGGCTTGAAACGCATTTTCTGGAGCCCGAGTTTTCAGTCTTCTGCCATGGTGGCTAGGGGTATATTTAGGGTTGCTGTAAAGAGCGAACATGGAGGGTCCAGTTGCATGTGGGGCTGCGTAAAGGCTCCCCTGGGGAGTTCACTTGTACCCAAAGCCTTCCTTTGGGGGCACTTCTGGATAGGCGAAAGGGGCTTGAAACGCTTTTTCTGTGGCCCGAGTTTTCAGTCTTCTGCCATGCTGGCTAGGGTTATATTTAGGGTTGTTGTAAAGAGCGAACACGGAGGGTCCAGTTGCATTTGGGGCTGCATAAAGTCTCCCCTGGGGAGTTCACTTGTACCCAAAGCCTTCCTTTGGGGGCACTTTTGGATGGGCGAATGGGGCTCGTAACACATTTTCTGTGGCCCGAGCTTTCAGTCGACTGCCAGGCGTGCTAGGGCTATATTTAGGCTTGCGGTGAAAGAGGGAACCCGGAGGGTCCAGTTGCATGTGGGGCTGCATAAAGGCTCCCCTGGGGAGTTCAGTTGTACCCAAAGCCTTCCTTTGGGGGCACTTCTGGATGGGTGAATGGGGCTTGAAACGCATGTTATGGAGCCCGAGTTTTCAGTCTTCTGCCATGGTGGCTGGGTGTATATTTAGGGTTGCTCGTAAACAGTGAACAAGGAGGGTCCAGTTGCATGTGGGGCTGCATAAAGGCTCCCCTGGGGAGTTCAGTTGTACCCAAAGCCTTCCTCTAGGAGCACATTTGGATGGGCGAATTAGGCTTTTAATGCATTTTCTGTGGCCCGAGTTTTCAGTCGACTGCCAGGAGGGCCAGGGCTATATTTAGGGTTGCTGTGAAAGAGCGAATACGGAGGGTCCAGTTGCATGTGGGGCTGCGTTAAGGCTCCCCTGGGGAGTTCAGATGTACCCAAAGCCTTCCTTTGGGGGCACTTTGGGATGGTCCAAGGGGAATCGCAATGCGTTTTCTGAGGCCCGCTTTTTCAGTCTTCTCCCATTGTGCCGAGGGCTATATTTAGGCTTGCGGTGAAAGAGTGAACCCGGAGGGTCCAGTTGCATGTGGGGCTGCATAAAGGCTCCCCTGGGGAGTTCAGTTGTACCCAAAGCCTTCCTTTGGGGGCACTTCTGGATGGGTGAATGGGGCTTGAAACGCATTTTCTGGAGCCCGAATTTTCAGTCTTCTGCCATGCTGGCTAGTGTTATATTTAGGGTTGCTTGTAAATAGCGAACACGGGGGGTCCAGTTGCGTATGGGCCTGCATAAAGTCTCCCCTGGGGAGTTAACTTGTACCCAAAGCCTTCCTCTGGGGGCACTTTTGGATGGGCGAGTGGGGCTTGTAGCACGTTTTCTGTGGCCCGATTTTTCAGTCGTCTGCCATGCGGGCCAGGGCTATATTTAGGGTTGCTGTGAAAGAGCGAATACGGAGGGTCCAGTTGCATGTGGGGCTGCGTTAAGGCTCCCCTGGGGAGTCCAGTTGTACCCAAAGCCTTCCTTTGGGGGCACTTCTGGATGGGTGAATGGGGCTTGAAACGCATTTTCTGGAGCCCGAGTTTTCAGTCTTCTGCCATGGTGGCTAGGGGTATATTTAGGGTTGCTCGTAAACAGTGAACAAGGAGGGTCCAGTTGCATGTGGGGCTGCGTAAAGGCTCCCCTGGGGAGTTCACTTGTACCCAAAGCCTTCCTTTGGGGGCACTTTTGGATAGGCGAAAGGGGCTTGAAACGCTTTTTCTGTGGCCCGAGTTTTCAGTCTTCTGCCATGCTGGCTAGGGTTATATTTAGGGTTGTTGTAAAGAGCGAACACGGAGGGTCCAGTTGCATTTGGGGCTGCATAAAGGCTCCCCTGGGGAGTTCACTTGTACCCAAAGCCTTCCTTTGGGGGCACTTTTGGATGGGCGAATGGGGCTCGTAACACATTTTCTGTGGCCCGAGCTTTCAGTCGACTGCCAGGCGTGCTAGGGCTATATTTAGGCTTGCGGTGAAAGAGTGAACCCGGAGGGTCCAGTTGCATGTGGGGCTGCATAAAGGCTCCCCTGGGGAGTTCACTTGTACCCAAACCCTTCCTTTTGGGGCACTTTTGGATGGGCGAATGGGGCTCGTAACACATTTTCTGTGGCCCGAGCTTTCAGTCGACTGCCAGGCGTGCTAGGGCTATATTTAGGCTTGCGGTGAAAGAGTGAACCCGGAGGGTCCAGTTGCATGTGGTGCTGCATAAAGGCTCCCCTGGGGAGTTCAGTTGTACCCAAAGCCTTCCTTTGGGGACACTTCTGGATGGATGAACGGGGCTTGAAACGCATTTTCTGGAGCCCGAGTTTTCAGTCTTCTGCCATGGTGGCTAGGGGTATATTTAGGGTTGCTGTAAAGAGCGAACATGGAGGGTCCAGTTGCATGTGGGGCTGCGTAAAGGCTCCCCTGGGGAGTTCAGTTGTACCCAAAGCCTTCCTTTGGGGGCACTTCTGGATAGGCGAAAGGGGCTTGAAACGCTTTTTCTGTGGCCCGAGTTTTCAGTCTTCTGCCATGCTGGCTAGGGTTATATTTAGGGTTGTTGTAAAGAGCGAACACGGAGGGTCCAGTTGCATTTGGGGCTGCATAAAGTCTCCCCTGGGGAGTTCACTTGTACCCAAAGCCTTCCTTTGGGGGCACTTTTGGATGGGCGAATGGGGCTCGTAACACATTTTCTGTGGCCCGAGCTTTCAGTCGACTGCCAGGCGTGCTAGGGCTATATTTAGGCTTGCGGTGAAAGAGGGAACCCGGAGGGTCCAGTTGCATGTGGGGCTGCATAAAGGCTCCCCTGGGGAGTTCAGTTGTACCCAAAGCCTTCCTTTGGGGGCACTTCTGGATGGGTGAATGGGGCTTGAAACGCATTTTATGGAGCCCGAGTTTTCAGTCTTCTGCCATGGTGGCTGGGTGTATATTTAGGGTTGCTCGTAAACAGTGAACAAGGAGGGTCCAGTTGCATGTGGGGCTGCGTAAAGGCTCCCCTGGGGAGTTCAGTTGTACCCAAAGCCTTCCTCTAGGAGCACATTTGGATGGGCGAATTAGGCTTTTAATGCATTTTCTGGGGCCCGAGTTTTCAGTCGACTGCCAGGAGGGCCAGGGCTATATTTAGGGTTGCTGTGAAAGAGCGAATACGGAGGGTCCAGTTGCATGTGGGGCTGCGTTAAGGCTCCCCTGGGGAGTTCAGATGTACCCAAAGCCTTCCTTTGGGGGCACTTTGGGATGGTCCAAGGGGAATCGCAATGCGTTTTCTGAGGCCCGCTTTTTCAGTCTTCTCCCATTGTGCCGAGGGCTATATTTAGGCTTGCGGTGAAAGAGTGAACCCGGAGGGTCCAGTTGCATGTGGGGCTGCATAAAGGCTCCCCTGGGGAGTTCAGTTGTACCCAAAGCCTTCCTTTGGGGGCACTTCTGGATGGGTGAATGGGGCTTGAAACGCATTTTCTGGAGCCCGAATTTTCAGTCTTCTGCCTTGCTGGCTAGTGTTATATTTAGGGTTGCTTGTAAATAGCGAACACGGGGGGTCCAGTTGCGTATGGGCCTGCATAAAGGCTCCCCTGGGGAGTTAACTTGTACCCAAAGCCTTCCTCTGGGGGCACTTTTGGATGGTAGAATGGGGCTTGTAGCACGTTTTCTGTGGCCCGATTTTTCAGTCGTCTGCCATGCGGGCCAGGGCTATATTTAGGGTTGCTGTGAAAGAGCGAATACGGAGGGTCCAGTTGCATGTGGGGCTGCGTTAAGGCTCCCCTGGGGAGTCCAGTTGTACCCAAAGCCTTCCTTTGGGGGCACTTCTGGATGGGTGAATGGGGCTTGAAACGCATTTTCTGGAGCCCGAGTTTTCAGTCTTCTGCCATGGTGGCTAGGGGTATATTTAGGGTTGCTCGTAAACAGTGAACAAGGAGGGTCCAGTTGCATGTGGGGCTGCGTTAAGGCTCCCCTGGGGAGTTCACTTGTACCCAAAGCCTTCCTTTGGGGGCACTTCTGGATGGGTGAATGGGGCTTGAAACGCATTTTCTGGAGCCCGAGTTTTCAGTCTTCTGCCATGGTGGCTAGGGGTATATTTAGGGTTGCTCGTAAACAGTGAACCCGGAGGGTCCAGTTGCATGTGGGGCTGCATAAAGGCTCCCCTGGGGAGTTCACTTGTACCCAAAGCCTTCCTTTGGGGGCACTTCTGGATAGGCGAAAGGGGCTTGAAACGCTTTTTCTGTGGCCCGAGTTTTCAGTCTTCTGCCATGCTGGCTAGGGTTATATTTAGGGTTGTTGTAAAGAGCGAACACGGAGGGTCCAGTTGCATTTGGGGCTGCATAAAGGCTCCCCTGGGGAGTTCACTTGTACCCAAAGCCTTCCTTTGGGGGCACTTTTGGATGGGCGAATGGGGCTCGTAACACATTTTCTGTGGCCCGAGCTTTCAGTCGACTGCCAGGCGTGCTAGGGCTATATTTAGGCTTGCGGTGAAAGAGTGAACCCGGAGGGTCCAGTTGCATGTGGGGCTGCATAAAGGCTCCCCTGGGGAGTTCAGTTGTACCCAAAGCCTTCCTTTGGGGACACTTCTGGATGGATGAACGGGGCTTGAAACGCATTTTCTGGAGCCCGAGTTTTCAGTCTTCTGCCATGGTGGCTAGGGGTATATTTAGGGTTGCTGTAAAGAGCGAACATGGAGGGTCCAGTTGCATGTGGGGCTGCGTAAAGGCTCCCCTGGGGAGTTCAGTTGTACCCAAAGCCTTCCTTTGGGGGCACTTCTGGATAGGCGAAAGGGGCTTGAAACGCTTTTTCTGTGGCCCGAGTTTTCAGTCTTCTGCCATGCTGGCTAGGGTTATATTTAGGGTTGTTGTAAAGAGCGAACACGGAGGGTCCAGTTGCATTTGGGGCTGCATAAAGTCTCCCCTGGGGAGTTCACTTGTACCCAAAGCCTTCCTTTGGGGGCACTTTTGGATGGGCGAATGGGGCTCGTAACACATTTTCTGTGGCCCGAGCTTTCAGTCGACTGCCAGGCGTGCTAGGGCTATATTTAGGCTTGCGGTGAAAGAGGGAACCCGGAGGGTCCAGTTGCATGTGGGGCTGCATAAAGGCTCCCCTGGGGAGTTCAGTTGTACCCAAAGCCTTCCTTTGGGGGCACTTCTGGATGGGTGAATGGGGCTTGAAACGCATGTTATGGAGCCCGAGTTTTCAGTCTTCTGCCATGGTGGCTGGGTGTATATTTAGGGTTGCTCGTAAACAGTGAACAAGGAGGGTCCAGTTGCATGTGGGGCTGCGTAAAGGCTCCCCTGGGGAGTTCAGTTGTACCCAAAGCCTTCCTCTAGGAGCACATTTGGATGGGCGAATTAGGCTTTTAATGCATTTTCTGGGGCCCGAGTTTTCAGTCGACTGCCAGGAGGGCCAGGGCTATATTTAGGGTTGCTGTGAAAGAGCGAATACGGAGGGTCCAGTTGCATGTGGGGCTGCGTTAAGGCTCCCCTGGGGAGTTCAGATGTACCCAAAGCCTTCCTTTGGGGGCACTTTGGGATGGTCCAAGGGGAATCGCAATGCGTTTTCTGAGGCCCGCTTTTTCAGTCTTCTCCCATTGTGCCGAGGGCTATATTTAGGCTTGCGGTGAAAGAGTGAACCCGGAGGGTCCAGTTGCATGTGGGGCTGCATAAAGGCTCCCCTGGGGAGTTCAGTTGTACCCAAAGCCTTCCTTTGGGGGCACTTCTGGATGGGTGAATGGGGCTTGAAACGCATTTTCTGGAGCCCGAATTTTCAGTCTTCTGCCTTGCTGGCTAGTGTTATATTTAGGGTTGCTTGTAAATAGCGAACACGGGGGGTCCAGTTGCGTATGGGCCTGCATAAAGGCTCCCCTGGGGAGTTAACTTGTACCCAAAGCCTTCCTCTGGGGGCACTTTTGGATGGTAGAATGGGGCTTGTAGCACGTTTTCTGTGGCCCGATTTTTCAGTCGTCTGCCATGCGGGCCAGGGCTATATTTAGGGTTGCTGTGAAAGAGCGAATACGGAGGGTCCAGTTGCATGTGGGGCTGCGTTAAGGCTCCCCTGGGGAGTCCAGTTGTACCCAAAGCCTTCCTTTGGGGGCACTTCTGGATGGGTGAATGGGGCTTGAAACGCATTTTCTGGAGCCCGAGTTTTCAGTCTTCTGCCATGGTGGCTAGGGGTATATTTAGGGTTGCTCGTAAACAGTGAACAAGGAGGGTCCAGTTGCATGTGGGGCTGCGTTAAGGCTCCCCTGGGGAGTTCACTTGTACCCAAAGCCTTCCTTTGGGGGCACTTCTGGATGGGTGAATGGGGCTTGAAACGCATTTTCTGGAGCCCGAGTTTTCAGTCTTCTGCCATGGTGGCTAGGGGTATATTTAGGGTTGCTCGTAAACAGTGAACCCGGAGGGTCCAGTTGCATGTGGGGCTGCATAAAGGCTCCCCTGGGGAGTTCACTTGTACCCAAAGCCTTCCTTTGGGGGCACTTCTGGATGGGTGAATGGGGCTTGAAACGCATTTTCTGGAGCCCGAGTTTTCAGTCTTCTGCCATGTTGGCTAGGGGTATATTTAGGGTTGCTCGTAAACAGTGAACAAGGAGTGTCCACTTGCATGTTGGGCTGCGTAAAGGCTCCCCTGGGGAGTTCACTTGTACCCAAAGCCTTCCTCTGGGGGCACTTTTGGATGGGCGAATTAGGCTTTTAATGCATTTTCTGGGGCCCGAGTTTTCAGTCGACTGCCAGGCGGGCCAGGGCTATATTTAGGGTTGCTGTGAAAGAGCGAATACGGAGGGTCCAGTTGCATGTGGGGCTGCGTAAAGGCTCCCGTGGGGAGTTCACTTGTACCCAAAGCCTTCCTTTGGGGGCACTTTGGGATGGTCCAAGAGGAATCGCAATGCGTTTTCTGAGGCCCGCTTTTTCAGTCTTCTCCAATTGCGCCGAGGGCTATATTTAGGCTTGCAGTGAAAGAGTGAACCCGGAGGGTCCAGTTGCATGTGGGGCTGCATAAAGGCTCCCCTGGGGAGTTCACTTGTACCCAAAGCCTTCCTTTGGGGGCACTTCTGGATGGGTGAATGGGGCTTGAAACGCATTTTCTGTGGCCCGAGTTTTCAGTCTTCTGCCATGGTGGCTAGGGGTATATTTAGGGTTGCTCGTAAACAGTGAACCCGGAGGGTCCAGTTGCATGTGGGGCTGCATAAAGGCTCCCCTGGGGAGTTCAGTTGTACCCAAAGCCTTCCTTTGGGGGCACTTCTGGATAGGCGAAAGGGGCTTGAAACGCTTTTTCTGTGGCCCGAGTTTTCAGTCTTCTGCCATGCTGGCTAGGGTTATATTTAGGGTTGTTGTAAAGAGCGAACACGGAGGGTCCAGTTGCATTTGGGGCTCCATAAAGGCTCCCCTGGGGAGTTCACTTGTACCCAAAGCCTTCCTTTGGGGGCACTTTTGGATGGGCGAATGGGGCTCGTAACACATTTTCTGTGGCCCGAGCTTTCAGTCGACTGCCAGGCGTGCTAGGGCTGTATTTAGGCTTGCGGTGAAAGAGTGAACCCGGAGGGTCCAGTTGCATGTGGGGCTGCATAAAGGCTCCCCTGGGGAGTTCAGTTGTACCCAAAGCCTTCCTTTCGGGGCACTTCTGGATGGGTGAATGTGGCTTGAAACGCATTTTCTGGAGCCCGAGTTTTCAGTCTTCTGCCATAGTGGCTAGGGGTATATTTAGGGTTGCTCGTAAACAGTGAACAAGGAGGGTCCAGTTGCATGTGGGGCTGCATAAAGGCTCCCCTGGGGAGTTCAGTTGTACCCAAAGCCTTCCTCTGGGGGCACTTTGGGATGGTCCAAGGGGAATCGCAATGCGTTTTCTAAGGCCCGCTTTTTCAGTCTTCTCCCATTGCGCCGAGGGATATATTTACGCTTCCAGTGAAAGAGAGAACCCGGAGGGTCCAGTTGTATGTGGCGCTGCATAAAGGCTCCCCTGGGGAGTTCAGTTGTACCCAAAGCCTTCCTCTAGGAGCACATTTGGATGGGCGAATTAGGCTTTTAATGCATTTTCTGGGGCCCGAGTTTTCAGTCGACTGCCAGGCGGGCCAGGGCTATATTTAGGGTTGCTGTGAAAGAGCGAACACGGAGGGTCCAGTTGCATGTGGGGCTGCGTTAAGGCTCCCCTGGGGAGTTCAGATGTACCCAAAGCCTTCCTTTGGGGGCACTTTGGGATGGTCCAAGGGGAATCGCAATGCGTTTTCTGAGGCCCGCTTTTTCAGTCTTCTCCCATTGTGCCGAGGGCTATATTTAGGCTTGCGGTGAAAGAGTGAACCCGGAGGGTCCAGTTGCATGTGGGGCTGCATAAAGGCTCCCCTGGGGAGTTCAGTTGTACCCAAAGCCTTCCTTTGGGGGCACTTCTGGATGGGTGAATGGGGCTTGAAACGCATTTTCTGGAGCCCGAATTTTCAGTCTTCTGCCATGCTGGCTAGTGTTATATTTAGGGTTGCTTGTAAATAGCGAACACGGGGGGTCCAGTTGCGTATGGGCCTGCATAAAGTCTCCCCTGGGGAGTTAAGTTGTACCCAAAGCCTTCCTCTGGGGGCACTTTTGGATGGGTGAATGGGGCTTGTAGCACGTTTTCTGTGGCCCGATTTTTCAGTCGTCTGCCATGCGGGCCAGGGCTATATTTAGGGTTGCTGTGAAAGAGCGAATACGGAGGGTCCAGTTGCATGTGGGGCTGCGTTAAGGCTCCCCTGGGGAGTCCAGTTGTACCCAAAGCCTTCCTTTGGGGGCACTTTGGGATGGTCCAAGGGGAATCGCAATGCGTTTTCTGAGGCCCGCTTTTTCAGTCTTCTCCCATTGTGCCGAGGGTTATATTTAGGCTTGCGGTGAAAGAGTGAACCCGGAGGGTCCAGTTGCATGTGGGGCTGCATAAAGGCTCCCCTGGGGAGTTCAGTTGTACCCAAAGCCTTCCTTTGGGGGCACTTCTGGATGGGTGAATGGGGCTTGAAACGCATTTTCTGGAGCCCGAGTTTTCAGTCTTCTGCCATGGTGGCTAGGGGTATATTTAGGGTTGCTCGTAAACTGTGAACAAGGAGGGTCCAGTTGCATGTGGGGCTGCGTAAAGGCTCCCCTGGGGAGTTCACTTGTACCCAAAGCCTTCCTTTGGGGGCACTTCTGGATGGGTGAATGGGGCTTGAAACGCATTTTCTGGAGCCCGAGTTTTCAGTCTTCTGCCATGGTGGCTAGGGGTATATTTAGGGTTGCTCGTAAACAGTGAACAAGGAGTGTCCACTTGCATGTGGGGCTGCGTAAAGGCTCCCCTGGGGAGTTCAGTTGTACCCAAAGCCTTCCTCTGGGGGCACTTTTGGATGGGCGAATTAGGCTTTTAATGCATTTTCTGGACCCCGAGTTTTCAGTCGACTGCCAGGCGGGCCAGGGCTATATTTAGGGTTGCTGTGAAAGAGCGAATACGGAGGGTCCAGTTGCATGTGGGGCTGCGTAAAGGCTCCCGTGGGGAGTTCACTTGTACCCAAAGCCTTCCTTTGGGGGCACTTTGGGATGGTCCAAGAGGAATCGCAATGCGTTTTCTGAGGCCCGCTTTTTCAGTCTTCTCCAATTGCGCCGAGGGCTATATTTAGGCTTGCAGTGAAAGAGTGAACCCGGAGGGTCCAGTTGCATGTGGGGCTGCATAAAGGCTCCCCTGGGGAGTTCAGTTGTACCCAAAGCCTTCCTTTGGGGGCACTTCTGGATGGGTGAATGGGGCTTGAAACGCATTTTCTGGAGCCCGAGTTTTCAGTCTTCTGCCATGGTGGCTAGGGGTATATTTAGGGTTGCTCGTAAACAGTGAACCCGGAGGGTCCAGTTGCATGTGGGGCTGCATAAAGGCTCCCCTGGGGAGTTCACTTGTACCCAAAGCCTTCCTTTGGGGGCACTTCTGGATAGGCGAAAGGGGCTTGAAACGCTTTTTCTGTGGCCCGAGTTTTCAGTCTTCTGCCATGCTGGCTAGGGTTATATTTAGGGTTGTTGTAAAGAGCGAACACGGAGGGTCCAGTTGCATTTGGGGCTCCATAAAGGCTCCCCTGGGGAGTTCAGTTGTACCCAAAGCCTTCCTTTGGGGGCACTTTTGGATGGGCGAATGGGGCTCGTAACACATTTTCTGTGGCCCGAGTTTTCAGTCGACTGCCAGGCGTGCTAGGGCTGTATTTAGGCTTGCGGTGAAAGAGTGAACCCGGAGGGTCCAGTTGCATGTGGGGCTGCATAAAGGCTCCCCTGGGGAGTTCAGTTGTACCCAAAGCCTTCCTTTGGGGGCACTTCTGGATGGGTGAATGGGGCTTGAAACGCATTTTCTGGAGCCCGAGTTTTCAGTCTTCTGCCATGGTGGCTAGGGGTATATTTAGGGTTGCTCGTAAACAGTGAACAAGGAGGGTCCAGTTGCATGTGGGGCTGCGTAAAGGCTCCCCTGGGGAGTTCAGTTGTACCCAAAGCCTTCCTCTGGGGGCACTTTGGGATGGTCCAAGGGGAATCGCAATGCGTTTTCTAAGGCCCGCTTTTTCAGTCTTCTCCCATTGCGCCGAGGGCTATATTTACGCTTCCAGTGAAAGAGAGAACCCGGAGGGTCCAGTTGTATGTGGCGCTGCATAAAGGCTCCCCTGGGGAGTTCAGTTGTACCCAAAGCCTTTCTTTGGGGGCACTTCTGGATGGGCGAAAGGGGCTTGAAACGCTTTTTCTGTGGCCCGAGTTTTCAGTCTTCTGCCATGCTGGCTAGGGGTATATTTAGGGTTGCTCGTAAACAGTGAACAAGGAGGGTCCAGTTGCATGTGGGGCTGCATAAAGGCTCCCCTGGGGAGTTCACTTGTACCCAAAGCCTTCCTTTGGGGGCACTTTTGGATGGGTGAATGGGGCTCGTAACACATTTTCTGTGGCCCGAGCTTTCAGTCGACTGCCAGGCGTGCTAGGGCTATATTTAGGCTTGCGGTGAAAGAGTGAACCCGGAGGGTCCAGTTGCATGTGGGGCTGCATAAAGGCTCCCCTGGGGAGTTCACTTGTACCCAAAGCCTTCCTTTGGGGGCACTTCTAGATGGGTGAATGTGGCTTGAAACGCATGTTATGGAGCCCGAGTTTTCAGTCTTCTGCCATGGTGGCTAGGTGTATATTTAGGGTTGCTCGTAAACAGTGAACAAGGAGGGTCCAGTTGCATGTGGGGCTGCGTAAAGGCTCCCCTGGGGAGTTCAGTTGTACCCAAAGCCTTCCTCTAGGAGCACATTTGGATGGGCGAATTAGGCTTTTAATGCATTTTCTGGGGCCCGAGTTTTCAGTCGACTGCCAGGCGGGCCAGGGCTATATTTAGGGTTGCTGTGAAAGAGCGAATACGGAGGGTCCAGTTGCATGTGGGGCTGCGTTAAGGCTCCCCTGGGGAGTTCAGATGTACCCAAAGCCTTCCTTTGGGGGCACTTTGGGATGGTCCAAGGGGAATCGCAATGCGTTTTCTGAGGCCCGCTTTTTCAGTCTTCTCCCATTGTGCCGAGGGCTATATTTAGGCTTGCGGTGAAAGAGTGAACCCGGAGGGTCCAGTTGCATGTGGGGCTGCATAAAGGCTCCCCTGGGGAGTTCAGTTGTACCCAAAGCCTTCCTTTGGGGGCACTTCTGGATGGGTGAATGGGGCTTGAAACGCATTTTCTGGAGCCCGAATTTTCAGTCTTCTGCCATGCTGGCTAGTGTTATATTTAGGGTTGCTTGTAAATAGCGAACACGGGGGGTCCAGTTGCGTATGGGCCTGCATAAAGGCTCCCCTGGGGAGTTCAGTTGTACCCAAAGCCTTCCTCTGGGGGCACTTTTGGATGGGTGAATGGGGCTTGTAGCACGTTTTCTGTGGCCCGATTTTTCAGTCGTCTGCCATGCGGACCAGGGCTATATTTAGGGTTGCTGTGAAAGAGCGAATACGGAGGGTCCAGTTGCATGTGGGGCTGCGTTAAGGCTCCCCTAGGGAGTCCAGTTGTACCCAAAGCCTTCCTTTGGGGGCACTTTGGGATGGTCCAAGGGGAATCGCAATGCGTTTTCTGAGGCCCGCTTTTTCAGTCTTCTCCCATTGTGCCGAGGGCTATATTTAGGCTTGCGGTGAAAGAGTGAACCCGGAGGGTCCAGTTGCATGTGGGGCTGCATAAAGGCTCCCCTGGGGAGTTCAGATGTACCCAAAGCCTTCCTTTGGGGGCACTTCTGGATGGGTGAATGGGGCTTGAAACGCATTTTCTGGAGCCCGAATTTTCAGTCTTCTGCCATGCTGGCTAGTGTTATATTTAGGGTTGCTTGTAAATAGCGAACACGGGGGGTCCAGTTGCGTATGGGCCTGCATAAAGGCTCCCCTGGGGAGTTAAGTTGTACCCAAAGCCTTCCTCTGGGGGCACTTCTGGATGGGTGAATGGGGCTTGAAACGCATTTTCTGGAGCCCGAGTTTTCAGTCTTCTGCCATGGTGGCTAGGGGTATATTTAGGGTTGCTCGTAAACAGTGAACCCGGAGGGTCCAGTTGCATGTGGGGCTGCATAAAGGCTCCCCTGGGGAGTTCAGTTGTACCCAAAGCCTTCCTTTGGGGGCACTTCTGGATAGGCGAAAGGGGCTTGAAACGCTTTTTCTGTGGCCCAAGTTTTCAGTCTTCTGCCATGGTGGCTAGGGGTATATTTAGGGTTGCTCGTAAACAGTGAACAAGGAGGGTCCAGTTGTATGTGGGGCTGCATAAAGGCTCCCCTGGGGAGTTCACTTGTACCCAAAGCCTTCCTTTGGGGGCACTTTTGGATGGGTGAATGGGGCTCGTAACACATTTTCTGTGGCCCGAGCTTTCAGTCGACTGCCAGGCGTGCTAGGGCTATATTTAGGCTTGCGGTGAAAGAGTGAACCCGGAGGGTCCAGTTGCATGTGGGGCTGCATAAAGGCTCCCCTGGGGAGTTCACTTGTACCCAAAGCCTTCCTTTGGGGGCACTTCTAGATGGGTGAATGTGGCTTGAAACGCATGTTATGGAGCCCGAGTTTTCAGTCTTCTGCCATGGTGGCTAGGTGTATATTTAGGGTTGCTCGTAAACAGTGAACAAGGAGGGTCCAGTTGCATGTGGGGCTGCGTAAAGGCTCCCCTGGGGAGTTCAGTTGTACCCAAAGCCTTCCTCTAGGAGCACATTTGGATGGGCGAATTAGGCTTTTAATGCATTTTCTGGGGCCCGAGTTTTCAGTCGACTGCCAGGAGGGCCAGGGCTATATTTAGGGTTGCTGTGAAAGAGCGAATACGGAGGGTCCAGTTGCATGTGGGGCTGCGTTAAGGCTCCCCTGGGGAGTTCAGTTGTACCCAAAGCCTTCCTTTGGGGGCACTTTGGGATGGTCCAAGGGGAATCGCAATGCGTTTTCTGAGGCCCGCTTTTTCAGTCTTCTCCCATTGTGCCGAGGGCTATATTTAGGCTTGCGGTGAAAGAGTGAACCCGGAGGGTCCAGTTGCATGTGGGGCTGCATAAAGGCTCCCCTGGGGAGTTCAGTTGTACCCAAAGCCTTCCTTTGGGGGCACTTCTGGATGGGTGAATGGGGCTTGAAACGCATTTTCTGGAGCCCGAATTTTCAGTCTTCTGCCATGCTGGCTAGTGTTATATTTAGGGTTGCTTGTAAATAGCGAACACGGGGGGTCCAGTTGCGTATGGGCCTGCATAAAGGCTCCCCTGGGGAGTTCAGTTGTACCCAAAGCCTTCCTCTGGGGGCACTTTTGGATGGGTGAATGGGGCTTGTAGCACGTTTTCTGTGGCCCGATTTTTCAGTCGTCTGCCATGCGGGCCAGGGCTATATTTAGGGTTGCTGTGAAAGAGCGAATACGGAGGGTCCAGTTGCATGTGGGGCTGCGTTAAGGCTCCCCTGGGGAGTCCAGTTGTACCCAAAGCCTTCCTTTGGGGGCACTTCTGGATGGGTGAATGGGGCTTGAAACGCATTTTCTGGAGCCCGAGTTTTCAGTCTTCTGCCATGGTGGCTAGGGGTATATTTAGGGTTGCTCGTAAACAGTGAACAAGGAGGGTCCAGTTGCATGTGGGGCTGCGTAAAGGCTCCCCTGGGGAGTTCACTTGTACCCAAAGCCTTCCTTTGGGGGCACTTCTGGATGGGTGAATGGGGCTTGAAACGCATTTTCTGGAGCCCGAGTTTTCAGTCTTCTGCCATGGTGGCTAGGGGTATATTTAGGGTTGCTCGTAAACAGTGAACCCGGAGGGTCCAGTTGCATGTGGGGCTGCATAAAGGCTCCCCTGGGGAGTTCACTTGTACCCAAAGCCTTCCTTTGGGGGCACTTCTGGATAGGCGAAAGGGGCTTGAAACGCTTTTTCTGTGGCCCGAGTTTTCAGTCTTCTGCCATGCTGGCTAGGGTTATATTTAGGGTTGTTGTAAAGAGCGAACACGGAGGGTCCAGTTGCATTTGGGGCTGCATAAAGGCTCCCCTGGGGAGTTCACTTGTACCCAAAGCCTTCCTTTGGGGGCACTTTTGGATGGGCGAATGGGGCTCGTAACACATTTTCTGTGGCCCGAGCTTTCAGTCGACTGCCAGGCGTGCTAGGGCTATATTTAGGCTTGCGGTGAAAGAGTGAACCCGGAGGGTCCAGTTGCATGTGGGGCTGCATAAAGGCTCCCCTGGGGAGTTCAGTTGTACCCAAAGCCTTCCTTTGGGGGCACTTCTGGATGGGTGAATGGGGCTTGAAACGCATTTTCTGGAGCCCGAATTTTCAGTCTTCTGCCATGCTGGCTAGTGTTATATTTAGGGTTGCTTGTAAATAGTGAACACGGGGGGTCCAGTTGCGTATGGGCCTGCATAAAGGCTCCCCTGGGGAGTTAAGTTGTACCCAAAGCCTTCCTCTGGGGGCACTTTTGGATGGGTGAATGGGGCTTGTAGCACGTTTTCTGTGGCCCGATTTTTCAGTCGTCTGCCATGCGGGCCAGGGCTATATTTAGGGTTGCTGTGAAAGAGCGAATACGGAGGGTCCAGTTGCATGTGGGGCTGCGTTAAGGCTCCCCTGGGGAGTCCAGTTGTACCCAAAGCCTTCCTTTGGGGGCACTTTGGGATGGTCCAAGGGGAATCGCAATGCGTTTTCTGAGGCCCGCTTTTTCAGTCTTCTCCCATTGTGCCGAGGGCTATATTTAGGCTTGCGGTGAAAGAGTGAACCCGGAGGGTCCAGTTGCATGTGGGGCTGCATAAAGGCTCCCCTGGGGAGTTCAGTTGTACCCAAAGCCTTCCTTTCGGGGCACTTCTGGATGGGTGAATGGGGCTTGAAACGCATTTTCTGGAGCCCGAGTTTTCAGTCTTCTGCCATAGTGGCTAGGGGTATATTTAGGGTTGCTCGTAAACAGTGAACAAGGAGGGTCCAGTTGCATTTGGGGCTGCGTAAAGGCTCCCCTGGGGAGTTCAGTTGTACCCAAAGCCTTCCTCTAGGAGCACATTTGGATGGGCGAATTAGGCTTTTAATGCATTTTCTGGGGCCCGAGTTTTCAGTCGACTGCTAGGCGGGCCAGGGCTATATTTAGGGTTGCTGTGAAAGAGCGAACACGGAGGGTCCAGTTGCATGTGGGGCTGCGTTAAGGCTCCCCTGGGGAGTTCAGATGTACCCAAAGCCTTCCTTTGGGGGCACTTTGGGATGGTCCAAGGGGAATCGCAATGCGTTTTCTGAGGCCCGCTTTTTCAGTCTTCTCCCATTGTGCCGAGGGCTATATTTAGGCTTGCGGTGAAAGAGTGAACCCGGAGGGTCCAGTTGCATGTGGGGCTGCATAAAGGCTCCCCTGGGGAGTTCAGTTGTACCCAAAGCCTTCCTTTGGGGGCACTTCTGGATGGGTGAATGGGGCTTGAAACGCATTTTCTGGAGCCCGAATTTTCAGTCTTCTGCCATGCTGGCTAGTGTTATATTTAGGGTTGCTTGTAAATAGCGAACACGGGGGGTCCAGTTGCGTATGGGCCTGCATAAAGGCTCCCCTGGGGAGTTAAGTTGTACCCAAAGCCTTCCTCTGGGGGCACTTTTGGATGGGTGAATGGGGCTTGTAGCACGTTTTCTGTGGCCCGATTTTTCAGTCGTCTGCCATGCGGGCCAGGGCTATATTTAGGGTTGCTGTGAAAGAGCGAATACGGAGGGTCCAGTTGCATGTGGGGCTGCGTTAAGGCTCCCCTGGGGAGTTCAGTTGTACCCAAAGCCTTCCTTTGGGGGCACTTTGGGATGGTCCAAGGGGAATCGCAATGCGTTTTCTGAGGCCCGCTTTTTCAGTCTTCTCCCATTGTGCCGAGGGTTATATTTAGGCTTGCGGTGAAAGAGTGAACCCGGAGGGTCCAGTTGCATGTGGGGCTGCATAAAGGCTCCCCTGGGGAGTTCACTTGTACCCAAAGCCTTCCTTTGGGGGCACTTCTGGATGGGTGAATGGGGCTTGAAACGCATTTTCTGGAGCCCGAGTTTTCAGTCTTCTGCCATGGTGGCTAGGGGTATATTTAGGGTTGCTCGTAAACAGTGAACAAGGAGTGTCCACTTGCATGTGGGGCTGCGTAAAGGCTCCCCTGGGGAGTTCACTTGTACCCAAAGCCTTCCTCTGGGGGCACTTTTGGATGGGCAAATTAGGCTTTTAATGCATTTTCTGGGGCCCGAGTTTTCAGTCGACTGCCAGGCGGGCCAGGGCTATATTTAGGGTTGCTGTGAAAGAGCGAATACGGAGGGTCCAGTTGCATGTGGGGCTGCGTAAAGGCTCCCGTGGGGAGTTCACTTGTACCCAAAGCCTTCCTTTGGGGGCACTTTGGGATGGTCCAAGAGGAATCGCAATGCGTTTTCTGAGGCCCGCTTTTTCAGTCTTCTCCAATTGCGCCGAGGGCTATATTTAGGCTTGCAGTGAAAGAGTGAACCCGGAGGGTCCAGTTGCATGTGGGGCTGCATAAAGGCTCCCCTGCGAGTTCACTTGTACCCAAAGCCTTCCTTTGGGGGCACTTCTGGATGGGTGAATGGGGCTTGAAACGCATTTTCTGGAGCCAGAGTTTTCAGTCTTCTGCCATGGTGGCTAGGGGTATATTTAGGGTTGCTCGTAAACAGTGAACCCGGAGGGTCCAGTTGCATGTGGGGCTGCATAAAGGCTCCCCTGGGGAGTTCAGTTGTACCCAAAGCCTTCCTTTGGGGGCACTTCTGGATAGGCGAAAGGGGCTTGAAACGCTTTTTCTGTGGCCCGAGTTTTCAGTCTTCTGCCATGCTGGCTAGGGTTATATTTAGGGTTGTTGTAAAGAGCGAACACGGAGGGTCCAGTTGCATTTGGGGCTCCATAAAGGCTCCCCTGGGGAGTTCACTTGTACCCAAAGCCTTCCTTTGGGGGCACTTTTGGATGGGCGAATGGGGCTCGTAACACATTTTCTGTGGCCCGAGCTTTCAGTCGACTGCCAGGCGTGCTAGGGCTGTATTTAGGCTTGCGGTGAAAGAGTGAACCCGGAGGGTCCAGTTGCATGTGGGGCTGCATAAAGGCTCCCCTGGGGAGTTCAGTTGTACCCAAAGCCTTCCTTTCGGGGCACTTCTGGATGGGTGAATGGGGCTTGAAACGCATTTTCTGGAGCCCGAGTTTTCAGTCTTCTGCCATAGTGGCTAGGGGTATATTTAGGGTTGCTCGTAAACAGTGAACAAGGAGGGTCCAGTTGCATGTGGGGCTGCGTAAAGGCTCCCGTGGGGAGTTCACTTGTACCCAAAGCCTTCCTCTGGGGGCACTTTGGGATGGTCCAAGGGGAATCGCAATGCGTTTTCTAAGGCCCGCTTTTTCAGTCTTCTCCCATTGCGCCGAGGGCTATATTTACGCTTCCAGTGAAAGAGAGAACCCGGAGGGTCCAGTTGTATGTGGCGCTGCATAAAGGCTCCCCTGGGGAGTTCAGTTGTACCCAAAGCCTTCCTTTGGGGGCACTTCTGGATGGGCGAAAGGGGCTTGAAACGCTTTTTCTGTGGCCCGAGTTTTCAGTCTTCTGCCATGGTGGCTAGGGGTATATTTAGGGTTGCTCGTAAACAGTGAACAAGGAGGGTCCAGTTGCATGTGGGGCTGCGTAAAGGCTCCCCTGGGGAGTTCACTTGTACCCAAAGCCTTCCTTTGGGGGCACTTTTGGATGGGTGAATGGGGCTCGTAACACATTTTCTGTGGCCCGAGCTTTCAGTCGACTGCCAGGCGTGCTAGGGCTATATTTAGGCTTGCGGTGAAAGAGTGAACCCGGAGGGTCCAGTTGCATGTGGGGCTGCATAAAGGCTCCCCTGGGGAGTTCAGTTGTACCCAAAGCCTTCCTTTGGGGGCACTTCTGGATGGGTGAATGTGGCTTGAAACGCATGTTATGGAGCCCGAGTTTTCAGTCTTCTGCCATGGTGGCTAGGTGTATATTTAGGGTTGCTCGTAAACAGTGAACAAGGAGGGTCCAGTTGCATGTGGGGCTGCGTAAAGGCTCCCCTGGGGAGTTCAGTTGTACCCAAAGCCTTCCTCTAGGAGCACATTTGGATGGGCGAATTAGGCTTTTAATGCATTTTCTGGGGCCCGAGTTTTCAGTCGACTGCCAGGCGGGCCAGGGCTATATTTAGGGTTGCTGTGAAAGAGCGAATACGGAGGGTCCAGTTGCATGTGGGGCTGCGTTAAGGCTCCCCTGGGGAGTTCAGATGTACCCAAAGCCTTCCTTTGGGGGCACTTTGGGATGGTCCAAGGGGAATCGCAATGCGTTTTCTGAGGCCCGCTTTTTCAGTCTTCTCCCATTGTGCCGAGGGCTATATTTAGGCTTGCGGTGAAAGAGTGAACCCGGAGGGTCCAGTTGCATGTGGGGCTGCATAAAGGCTCCCCTGGGGAGTTCAGTTGTACCCAAAGCCTTCCTTTGGGGGCACTTCTGGATGGGTGAATGGGGCTTGAAACGCATTTTCTGGAGCCCGAATTTTCAGTCTTCTGCCATGCTGGCTAGTGTTATATTTAGGGTTGCTTGTAAATAGCGAACACGGGGGGTCCAGTTGCGTATGGGCCTGCATAAAGGCTCCCCTGGGGAGTTAAGTTGTACCCAAAGCCTTCCTCTGGGGGCACTTTTGGATGGGTGAATGGGGCTTGTAGCACGTTTTCTGTGGCCCGATTTTTCAGTCGTCTGCCATGCGGGCCAGGGCTATATTTAGGGTTGCTGTGAAAGAGCGAATACGGAGGGTCCAGTTGCATGTGGGGCTGCGTTAAGGCTCCCCTGGGGAGTTCAGGTGTACCCAAAGCCTTCCTTTGGGGGCACTTTGGGATGGTCCAAGGGGAATCGCAATGCGTTTTCTGAGGCCCGCTTTTTCAGTCTTCTCCCATTGTGCCGAGGGCTATATTTAGGCTTGCGGTGAAAGAGTGAACCCGGAGGGTCCAGTTGCATGTGGGGCTGCATAAAGGCTCCCCTGGGGAGTTCAGTTGTACCCAAAGCCTTCCTTTGGGGGCACTTCTGGATGGGTGAATGGGGCTTGAAACGCATTTTCTGGAGCCCGAGTTTTCAGTCTTCTGCCATGGTGGCTAGGGGTATATTTAGGGTTGCTCGTAAACTGTGAACAAGGAGGGTCCAGTTGCATGTGGGGCTGCGTAAAGGCTCCCCTGGGGAGTTCACTTGTACCCAAAGCCTTCCTTTGGGGGCACTTCTGGATGGGTGAATGGGGCTTGAAACGCATTTTCTGGAGCCCGAGTTTTCAGTCTTCTGCCATGGTGGCTAGGGGTATATTTAGGGTTGCTCGTAAACAGTGAACAAGGAGTGTCCACTTGCATGTGGGGCTGCGTAAAGGCTCCCCTGGGGAGTTCACTTGTACCCAAAGCCTTCCTCTGGGGGCACTTTTGGATGGGCGAATTAGGCTTTTAATGCATTTTCTGGGGCCCGAGTTTTCAGTCGACTGCCAGGCGGGCCAGGGCTATATTTAGGGTTGCTGTGAAAGAGCGAATACGGAGGGTCCAGTTGCATGTGGGGCTGCGTAAAGGCTCCCGTGGGGAGTTCACTTGTACCCAAAGCCTTCCTTTGGGGGCACTTTGGGATGGTCCAAGGGGAATCGCAATGCGTTTTCTGAGGCCCGCTTTTTCAGTCTTCTCCAATTGCGCCGAGGGCTATATTTAGGCTTGCGGTGAAAGAGTGAACCCGGAGGGTCCAGTTGTATGTGGCGCTGCATAAAGGCTCCCCTGGGGAGTTCAGTTGTACCCAAAGCCTTCCTTTGGGGGCACTTCTGGATGGGTGAATGGGGCTTGAAACGCATTTTCTGGAGCCCGAGTTTTCAGTCTTCTGCCATAGTGGCTAGGGGTATATTTAGGGTTGCTCGTAAACAGTGAACAAGGAGGGTCCAGTTGTATGTGGCGCTGCATAAAGGCTCCCCTGGGGAGTTCAGTTGTACCCAAAGCCTTCCTCTGGGGGCACTTTGGGATGGTCCAAGGGGAATCGCAATGCGTTTTCTAAGGCCCGCTTTTTCAGTCTTCTCCCATTGCGCCGAGGGCTATATTTACGCTTCCAGTGAAAGAGAGAACCCGGAGGGTCCAGTTGTATGTGGCGCTGCATAAAGGCTCCCCTGGGGAGTTCACTTGTACCCAAAGCCTTTCTTTGGGGGCACTTCTGGATGGGCGAAAGGGGCTTGAAACGCTTTTTCTGTGGCCCGAGTTTTCAGTCTTCTGCCATGGTGGCTAGGGGTATATTTAGGGTTGCTCGTAAACTGTGAACAAGGAGGGTCCAGTTGCATGTGGGGCTGCGTAAAGGCTCCCCTGGGGAGTTCACTTGTACCCAAAGCCTTCCTTTGGGGGCACTTTTGGATGGGTGAATGGGGCTCGTAACACATTTTCTGTGGCCCGAGCTTTCAGTCGACTGCCAGGCGTGCTAGGGCTATATTTAGGCTTGCGGTGAAAGAGTGAACCCGGAGGGTCCAGTTGCATGTGGGGCTGCATAAAGGCTCCCCTGGGGAGTTCACTTGTACCCAAAGCCTTCCTTTGGGGGCACTTCTGGATGGGTGAATGGGGCTTGAAACGCTTTTTCTGTGGCCCGAGTTTTCAGTCTTCTGCCATGGTGGCTAGGTGTATATTTAGGGTTGCTCGTAAACAGTGAACAAGGAGGGTCCAGTTGCATGTGGGGCTGCGTAAAGGCTCCCCTGGGGAGTTCAGTTGTACCCAAAGCCTTCCTCTAGGAGCACATTTGGATGGGCGAATTAGGCTTTTAATGCATTTTCTGGGGCCCGAGTTTTCAGTCGACTGCCAGGCGGGCCAGGGCTATATTTAGGGTTGCTGTGAAAGAGCGAATACGGAGGGTCCAGTTGCATGTGGGGCTGCGTTAAGGCTCCCCTGGGGAGTTCAGATGTACCCAAAGCCTTCCTTTGGGGGCACTTTGGGATGGTCCAAGGGGAATCGCAATGCGTTTTCTGAGGCCCGCTTTTTCAGTCTTCTCCCATTGTGCCGAGGGCTATATTTAGGCTTGCGGTGAAAGAGTGAACCCGGAGGGTCCAGTTGCATGTGGGGCTGCATAAAGGCTCCCCTGGGGAGTTCAGTTGTACCCAAAGCCTTCCTTTGGGGGCACTTCTGGATGGGTGAATGGGGCTTGAAACGCATTTTCTGGAGCCCGAATTTTCAGTCTTCTGCCATGCTGGCTAGTGTTATATTTAGGGTTGCTTGTAAATAGCGAACACGGGGGGTCCAGTTGCGTATGGGCCTGCATAAAGGCTCCCCTGGGGAGTTAAGTTGTACCCAAAGCCTTCCTCTAGGAGCACATTTGGATGGGCGAATGGGGCTTGTAGCACGTTTTCTGTGGCCCGATTTTTCAGTCGTCTGCCATGCGGGCCAGGGCTATATTTAGGGTTGCTGTGAAAGAGCGAATACGGAGGGTCCAGTTGCATGTGGGGCTGCGTTAAGGCTCCCCTGGGGAGTTCAGGTGTACCCAAAGCCTTCCTTTGGGGGCACTTTGGGATGGTCCAAGGGGAATCGCAATGCGTTTTCTGAGGCCCGCTTTTTCAGTCTTCTCCCATTGTGCCGAGGGCTATATTTAGGCTTGCGGTGAAAGAGTGAACCCGGAGGGTCCAGTTGCATGTGGGGCTGCATAAAGGCTCCCCTGGGGAGTTCAGTTGTACCCAAAGCCTTCCTTTGGGGGCACTTCTGGATGGGTGAATGGGGCTTGAAACGCATTTTCTGGAGCCCGAGTTTTCAGTCTTCTGCCATGGTGGCTAGGGGTATATTTAGGGTTGCTCGTAAACAGTGAACCCGGAGGGTCCAGTTGCATGTGGGGCTGCGTAAAGGCTCCCCTGGGGAGTTCACTTGTACCCAAAGCCTTCCTTTGGGGGCACTTCTGGATGGGTGAATGGGGCTTGAAACGCATTTTCTGGAGCCCGAGTTTTCAGTCTTCTGCCATGGTGGCTAGGGGTATATTTAGGGTTGCTCGTAAACAGTGAACAAGGAGTGTCCACTTGCATGTGGGGCTGCGTAAAGGCTCCCCTGGGGAGTTCACTTGTACCCAAAGCCTTCCTCTGGGGGCACTTTTGGATGGGCGAATTAGGCTTTTAATGCATTTTCTGGGGCCCGAGTTTTCAGTCGACTGCCAGGCGGGCCAGGGCTATATTTAGGGTTGCTGTGAAAGAGCGAATACGGAGGGTCCAGTTGCATGTGAGGCTGCGTTAAGGCTCCCCTGGGGAGTTCACTTGTACCCAAAGCCTTCCTTTGGGGGCACTTTGGGATGGTCCAAGGGGAATCGCAATGCGTTTTCTGAGGCCCGCTTTTTCAGTCTTCTCCAATTGCGCCGAGGGCTATATTTAGGCTTGCGGTGAAAGAGTGAACCCGGAGGGTCCAGTTGCATGTGGGGCTGCATAAAGGCTCCCCTGGGGAGTTCACTTGTACCCAAAGCCTTCCTTTGGGGGCACTTCTGGATAGGCGAAAGGGGCTTGAAACGCTTTTTCTGTGGCCCGAGTTTTCAGTCTTCTGCCATGCTGGCTAGGGTTATATTTAGGGTTGTTGTAAAGAGCGAACACGGAGGGTCCAGTTGCATGCGGGGCTGCGTAAAGGCTCCCCTGGGGAGTTCAGTTGTACCCAAAGCCTTCCTTTGGGGGCACTTTTGGATGGGCGAATGGGGCTCGTAACACATTTTCTGTGGCCCGAGCTTTCAGTCGACTGCCAGGCGTGCTAGGGCTATATTTAGGCTTGCGGTGAAAGAGTGAACCCGGAGGGTCCAGTTGCATGTGGGGCTGCATAAAGGCTCCCCTGGGGAGTTCAGTTGTACCCAAAGCCTTCCTTTGGGGGCACTTCTGGATGGGTGAATGGGGCTTGAAACGCATTTTATGGAGCCCGAGTTTTCAGTCTTCTGCCATGGTGGCTAGGGTTATATTTAGGGTTGCTGTAAAGAGCGAACATGGAGGGTCCAGTTGCATGTGGGGCTGCGTAAAGGCTCCCCTGGGGAGTTCACTTGTACCCAAAGCCTTCCTCTGGGGGCACATTTGGATGGGCGAATTAGGCTTTTAATGCATTTTCTGGGGCCCGAGTTTTCAGTCGACTGCCAGGCGGGCCAGGGCTATATTTAGGGTTGCTGTGAAAGAGCGAATACGGAGGGTCCAGTTGCATGTGGGGCTGCGTTAAGGCTCCCCTGGGGAGTCCAGTTGTACCCAAAGCCTTCCTTTGGGGGCACTTCTGGATGGGTGAATGGGGCTTGAAACGCATTTTCTGGAGCCCGAGTTTTCAGTCTTCTGCCATGGTGGCTAGGGGTATATTTAGGGTTGCTCGTAAACAGTGAACAAAAAGGGTCCAGTTGCATGTGGGGCTGCGTAAAGGCTCCCCTGGGGAGTTCACTTGTACCCAAAGCCTTCCTCTGGGGGCACTTTCGGATGGTCCAAGGGGAATCGCAATGCGTTTTCTGGGGCCCGCTTTTTCAGTCTTCTCCCATTGCGCCGAGGGCTATATTTAGGCTTGCAGTGAAAGAGAGAACCCGGAGGGTCCAGTTGTATGTGGGGCTGCATAAAGGCTCCCCTGGGGAGTTCAGATGTACCCAAAGCCTTCCTTTGGGGGCACTTCTGGATGGGCGAAAGGGGCTTGAAACGCTTTTTCTGTGGCCCGAGTTTTCAGTCTTCTGCTATGGTGGCTAGGGTTATATTTAGGGTTGCTGTAAAGACCGAAACCGGAGGGTCCAGTTGCATGTGGGGCTGCGTAAAGGCTCCCCTGGGGAGTTCACTTGTACCCAAAGCCTTCCTTTGGGGGCACTTTTGGATGGGCGAATGGGGCTTGTAACACATTTTCTGTGGCCCGAGCTTTCAGTCGACTGCCAGGCGTGCCTGGGCTATATTTAGGCTTGCGGTGAAAGAGTGAACCCGGAGGGTCCAGTTGCATGTGGGGCTGCATAAAGGCTCCCCTGGGGAGTTCACTTGTACCCAAAGCCTTCCTTTGGGGGCACTTCTAGATGGGTGAATGTGGCTTGAAACGCATGTTATGGAGCCCCAGTTTTCAGTCTTCTGCCATGGTGGCTAGGTGTATATTTAGGGTTGCTCGTAAACAGTGAACAAGGAGGGTCCAGTTGCATGTGGGGCTGCGTAAAGGCTCCCCTGGGGAGTTCAGTTGTACCCAAAGCCTTCCTCTAGGAGCACATTTGGATGGGCGAATGGGGCTTGTAGCACGTTTTCTGTGGCCCGATTTTTCAGTCGTCTGCCATGCGGGCCAGGGCTATATTTAGGGTTGCTGTGAAAGAGCGAATACGGAGGGTCCAGTTGCATGTGGGGCTGCGTTAAGGCTCCCCTGGGGAGTTCAGGTGTACCCAAAGCCTTCCTTTGGGGGCACTTTGGGATGGTCCAAGGGGAATCGCAATGCGTTTTCTGAGGCCCGCTTTTTCAGTCTTCTCCCATTGTGCCGAGGGCTATATTTAGGCTTGCGGTGAAAGAGTGAACCCGGAGGGTCCAGTTGCATGTGGGGCTGCATAAAGGCTCCCCTGGGGAGTTCAGTTGTACCCAAAGCCTTCCTTTGGGGGCACTTCTGGATGGGTGAATGGGGCTTGAAACGCATTTTCTGGAGCCCGAGTTTTCAGTCTTCTGCCATGGTGGCTAGGGGTATATTTAGGGTTGCTCGTAAACAGTGAACCCGGAGGGTCCAGTTGCATGTGGGGCTGCGTAAAGGCTCCCCTGGGGAGTTCACTTGTACCCAAAGCCTTCCTTTGGGGGCACTTCTGGATGGGTGAATGGGGCTTGAAACGCATTTTCTGGAGCCCGAGTTTTCAGTCTTCTGCCATGGTGGCTAGGGGTATATTTAGGGTTGCTCGTAAACAGTGAACAAGGAGTGTCCACTTGCATGTGGGGCTGCGTAAAGGCTCCCCTGGGGAGTTCACTTGTACCCAAAGCCTTCCTCTGGGGGCACTTTTGGATGGGCGAATTAGGCTTTTAATGCATTTTCTGGGGCCCGAGTTTTCAGTCGACTGCCAGGCGGGCCAGGGCTATATTTAGGGTTGCTGTGAAAGAGCGAATACGGAGGGTCCAGTTGCATGTGAGGCTGCGTTAAGGCTCCCCTGGGGAGTTCACTTGTACCCAAAGCCTTCCTTTGGGGGCACTTTGGGATGGTCCAAGGGGAATCGCAATGCGTTTTCTGAGGCCCGCTTTTTCAGTCTTCTCCAATTGCGCCGAGGGCTATATTTAGGCTTGCGGTGAAAGAGTGAACCCGGAGGGTCCAGTTGCATGTGGGGCTGCATAAAGGCTCCCCTGGGGAGTTCACTTGTACCCAAAGCCTTCCTTTGGGGGCACTTCTGGATAGGCGAAAGGGGCTTGAAACGCTTTTTCTGTGGCCCGAGTTTTCAGTCTTCTGCCATGCTGGCTAGGGTTATATTTAGGGTTGTTGTAAAGAGCGAACACGGAGGGTCCAGTTGCATGCGGGGCTGCGTAAAGGCTCCCCTGGGGAGTTCAGTTGTACCCAAAGCCTTCCTTTGGGGGCACTTTTGGATGGGCGAATGGGGCTCGTAACACATTTTCTGTGGCCCGAGCTTTCAGTCGACTGCCAGGCGTGCTAGGGCTATATTTAGGCTTGCGGTGAAAGAGTGAACCCGGAGGGTCCAGTTGCATGTGGGGCTGCATAAAGGCTCCCCTGGGGAGTTCAGTTGTACCCAAAGCCTTCCTTTGGGGGCACTTCTGGATGGGTGAATGGGGCTTGAAACGCATTTTATGGAGCCCGAGTTTTCAGTCTTCTGCCATGGTGGCTAGGGTTATATTTAGGGTTGCTGTAAAGAGCGAACATGGAGGGTCCAGTTGCATGTGGGGCTGCGTAAAGGCTCCCCTGGGGAGTTCACTTGTACCCAAAGCCTTCCTCTGGGGGCACATTTGGATGGGCGAATTAGGCTTTTAATACATTTTCTGGGGCCCGAGTTTTCAGTCGACTGCCAGGCGGGCCAGGGCTATATTTAGGGTTGCTGTGAAAGAGCGAATACGGAGGGTCCAGTTGCATGTGGGGCTGCGTTAAGGCTCCCCTGGGGAGTCCAGTTGTACCCAAAGCCTTCCTTTGGGGGCACTTCTGGATGGGTGAATGGGGCTTGAAACGCATTTTCTGGAGCCCGAGTTTTCAGTCTTCTGCCATGGTGGCTAGGGGTATATTTAGGGTTGCTCGTAAACAGTGAACAAAAAGGGTCCAGTTGCATGTGGGGCTGCGTAAAGGCTCCCCTGGGGAGTTCACTTGTACCCAAAGCCTTCCTCTGGGGGCACTTTCGGATGGTCCAAGGGGAATCGCAATGCGTTTTCTGGGGCCCGCTTTTTCAGTCTTCTCCCATTGCGCCGAGGGCTATATTTAGGCTTGCAGTGAAAGAGAGAACCCGGAGGGTCCAGTTGTATGTGGGGCTGCATAAAGGCTCCCCTGGGGAGTTCAGATGTACCCAAAGCCTTCCTTTGGGGGCACTTCTGGATGGGCGAAAGGGGCTTGAAACGCTTTTTCTGTGGCCCGAGTTTTCAGTCTTCTGCTATGGTGGCTAGGGTTATATTTAGGGTTGCTGTAAAGACCGAAACCGGAGGGTCCAGTTGCATGTGGGGCTGCGTAAAGGCTCCCCTGGGGAGTTCACTTGTACCCAAAGCCTTCCTTTGGGGGCACTTTTGGATGGGCGAATGGGGCTCGTAAGACATTTTCTGTGGCCCGAGCTTTCAGTCGACTGCCAGGCGTGCCTGGGCTATATTTAGGCTTGCGGTGAAAGAGTGAACCCGGAGGGTCCAGTTGCATGTGGGGCTGCATAAAGGCTCCCCTGGGGAGTTCACTTGTACCCAAAGCCTTCCTTTGGGGGCACTTCTAGATGGGTGAATGTGGCTTGAAACGCATGTTATGGAGCCCCAGTTTTCAGTCTTCTGCCATGGTGGCTAGGTGTATATTTAGGGTTGCTCGTAAACAGTGAACAAGGAGGGTCCAGTTGCATGTGGGGCTGCGTAAAGGCTCCCCTGGGGAGTTCAGTTGTACCCAAAGCCTTCCTCTAGGAGCACATTTGGATGGGCGAATTAGGCTTTTAATGCATTTTCTGGGGCCCGAGTTTTCAGTCGACTGCCAGGCGGGCCAGGGCTATATTTAGGGTTGCTGTGAAAGAGCGAATACGGAGGGTCCAGTTGCATGTGGGGCTGCGTTAAGGCTCCCCTGGGGAGTTCAGATGTACCCAAAGCCTTCCTTTGGGGGCACTTTGGGATGGTCCAAGGGGAATCGCAATGCGTTTTCTGAGGCCCGCTTTTTCAGTCTTCTCCCATTGTGCCGAGGGCTATATTTAGGCTTGCGGTGAAAGAGTGAACCCGGAGGGTCCAGTTGCATGTGGGGCTGCATAAAGGCTCCCCTGGGGAGTTCAGTTGTACCCAAAGCCTTCCTTTGGGGGCACTTCTGGATGGGTGAATGGGGCTTGAAACGCATTTTCTGGAGCCCGAATTTTCAGTCTTCTGCCATGCTGGCTAGTGTTATATTTAGGGTTGCTTGTAAATAGCGAACACGGGGGGTCCAGTTGCGTATGGGCCTGCATAAAGGCTCCCCTGGGGAGTTAAGTTGTACCCAAAGCCTTCCTCTGGGGGCACTTTTGGATGGGTGAATGGGGCTTGTAGCACGTTTTCTGTGGCCCGATTTTTCAGTCGTCTGCCATGCGGGCCAGGGCTATATTTAGGGTTGCTGTGAAAGAGCGAATACGGAGGGTCCAGTTGCATGTGGGGCTGCGTTAAGGCTCCCCTGGGGAGTTCAGGTGTACCCAAAGCCTTCCTTTGGGGGCACTTTGGGATGGTCCAAGGGGAATCGCAATGCGTTTTCTGAGGCCCGCTTTTTCAGTCTTCTCCCATTGTGCCGAGGGCTATATTTAGGCTTGCGGTGAAAGAGTGAACCCGGAGGGTCCAGTTGCATGTGGGACTGCATAAAGGCTCCCCTGGGGAGTTCAGTTGTACCCAAAGCCTTCCTTTGGGGGCACTTCTGGATGGGTGAATGGGGCTTGAAACGCATTTTCTGGAGCCCGAGTTTTCAGTCTTCTGCAATGGTGGCTAGGGGTATATTTAGGTTTGCTCGTAAACTGTGAACAAGGAGGGTCCAGTTGCATGTGGGGCTGCGTAAAGGCTCCCCTGGGGAGTTCAGTTGTACCCAAAGCCTTCCTTTGGGGGCACTTCTGGATGGGTGAATGGGGCTTGAAACGCATTTTCTGGAGCCCGAGTTTTCAGTCTTCTGCCATGGTGGCTAGGGGTATATTTAGGGTTGCTCGTAAACATTGAACAAGGAGTGTCCACTTGCATGTGGGGCTGCGTAAAGGCTCCCCTGGGGAGTTCACTTGTACCCAAAGCCTTCCTCTGGGGGCACTTTTGGATGGGCGAATTAGGCTTTTAATGCATTTTCTGGGGCCCGAGTTTTCAGTCGACTGCCAGGCGGGCCAGGGCTATATTTAGGGTTGCTGTGAAAGAGCGAATACGGAGGGTCCAGTTGCATGTGGGGCTGCGTAAAGGCTCCCGTGGGGAGTTCACTTGTACCCAAAGCCTTCCTTTGGGGGCACTTTGGGATGGTCCAAGAGGAATCGCAATGCGTTTTCTGAGGCCCGCTTTTTCAGTCTTCTCCAATTGCGCCGAGGGCTATATTTAGGCTTGCGGTGAAAGAGTGAACCCGGAGGGTCCAGTTGCATGTGGGGCTGCATAAAGGCTCCCCTGGGGAGTTCACTTGTACCCAAAGCCTTCCTCTGCGGGCACTTCTGGATGGGTGAATGGGGCTTGAAACGCATTTTCTGGAGCCCGAATTTTCAGTCTTCTGCCATGCTGGCTAGTGTTATATTTAGGGTTGCTTGTAAATAGCGAACACGGGGGGTCCAGTTGCGTATGGGCCTGCATAAAGGCTCCCCTGGGGAGTTAAGTTGTACCCAAAGCCTTCCTCTGGGGGCACTTTTGGATGGGTGAATGGGGCTTGTAGCACGTTTTCTGTGGCCCGATTTTTCAGTCGTCTGCCATGCGGGCCAGGGCTATATTTAGGGTTGCTGTGAAAGAGCGAATACGGAGGGTCCAGTTGCATGTGGGGCTGCGTTAAGGCTCCCCTGGGGAGTTCAGGTGTACCCAAAGCCTTCCTTTGGGGGCACTTTGGGATGGTCCAAGGGGAATCGCAATGCGTTTTCTGAGGCCCGCTTTTTCAGTCTTCTCCCATTGTGCCGAGGGCTATATTTAGGCTTGCGGTGAAAGAGTGAACCCGGAGGGTCCAGTTGCATGTGGGGCTGCATAAAGGCTCCCCTGGGGAGTTCAGTTGTACCCAAAGCCTTCCTTTGGGGGCACTTCTGGATGGGTGAATGGGGCTTGAAACGCATTTTCTGGAGCCCGAGTTTTCAGTCTTCTGCCATGGTGGCTAGGGGTATATTTAGGGTTGCTCGTAAACTGTGAACAAGGAGGGTCCAGTTGCATGTGGGGCTGCATAAAGGCTCCCCTGGGGAGTTCACTTGTACCCAAAGCCTTCCTTTGGGGGCACTTCTGGATGGGTGAATGGGGCTTGAAACGCATTTTCTGGAGCCCAAGTTTTCAGTCTTCTGCCATGGTGGCTAGGGGTATATTTAGGGTTGCTCGTAAACAGTGAACAAGGAGTGTCCAGTTGCATGTGGGGCTGCGTAAAGGCTCCCCTGGGGAGTTCAGTTGTACCCAAAGCCTTCCTCTAGGGGCACTTTTGGATGGGCGAATTAGGCTTTTAATGCATTTTCTGGGGCCCGAGTTTTCAGTCGACTGCCAGGCGGGCCAGGGCTATATTTAGGGTTGCTGTGAAAGAGCGAATACGGAGGGTCCAGTTGCATGTGGGGCTGCGTAAAGGCTCCCGTGGGGAGTTCACTTGTACCCAAAGCCTTCCTTTGGGGGCACTTTGGGATGGTCCAAGGGGAATCGCAATGCGTTTTCTGAGGCCCGCTTTTTCAGTCTTCTCCAATTGCGCCGAGGGCTATATTTAGGCTTGCGGTGAAAGAGTGAACCCGGAGGGTCCAGTTGCATGTGGGGCTGCATAAAGGCTCCCCTGGGGAGTTCACTTGTACCCAAAGCCTTCCTTTGGGGGCACTTCTGGATAGGCGAAAGGGGCTTGAAACGCTTTTTCTGTGGCCTGAGTTTTCAGTCTTCTGCCATGCTGGCTAGGGTTATATTTAGGGTTGTTGTAAAGAGCGAACACGGAGGGTCCAGTTGCATTTGGGGCTGCATAAAGGCTCCCCTGGGGAGTTCACTTGTACCCAAAGCCTTCCTTTGGGGGCACTTTTGGATGGGCGAATGGGGCTCGTAACACATTTTCTGTGGCCCGAGCTTTCAGTCGACTGCCAGGCGTGCTAGGGCTATATTTAGGCTTGCGGTGAAAGAGTGAACCCGGAGGGTCCAGTTGCATGTGGGGCTGCATAAAGGCTCCCCTGGGGAGTTCAGTTGTACCCAAAGCCTTCCTTTGGGGGCACTTCTGGATGGGTGAATGGGGCTTGAAACGCATTTTCTGGAGCCCGAGTTTTCAGTCTTCTGCCATGGTGGCTAGGGTTATATTTAGGGTTGCTGTAAAGAGCGAACATGGAGGGTCCAGTTGCATGTGGGGCTGCGTAAAGGCTCCCCTGGGGAGTTCAGTTGTACCCAAAGCCTTCCTTTGGGGGCACTTCTGGATGGGTGAATGGGGCTTGAAACGCATTTTCTGGAGCCCGAGTTTTCAGTCTTCTGCCATGGTGGCTAGGGGTATATTTAGGGTTGCTCGTAAACAGTGAACAAGGAGTGTCCAGTTGCATGTGGGGCTGCGTAAAGGCTCCCCTGGGGAGTTCACTTGTACCCAAAGCCTTCCTCTGGGGGCACATTTGGATGGGCGAATTAGGCTTTTAATGCATTTTCTGGGGCCCGAGTTTTCAGTCGACTGCCAGGCGGGCCAGGGCTATATTTAGGGTTGCTGTGAAAGAGCGAATACGGAGGGTCCAGTTGCATGTGGGGCTGCGTTAAGGCTCCCCTGGGGAGTCCAGTTGTACCCAAAGCCTTCCTTTGGGGGCACTTCTGGATGGGCGAAAGGGGCTTGAAACGCTTTTTCTGTGGCCCGAGTTTTCAGTCTTCTGCTATGGTGGCTAGGGTTATATTTAGGGTTGCTGTAAAGACCGAAACCGGAGGGTCCAGTTGCATGTGGGGCTGCGTAAAGGCTCCCCTGGGGAGTTCACTTGTACCCAAAGCCTTCCTTTGGGGGCACTTTTGGATGGGTGAATGGGGCTCGTAAGACATTTTCTGTGGCCCGAGCTTTCAGTCGACTGCCAGGCGTGCTAGGGCTATATTTAGGCTTGCGGTGAAAGAGTGAACGCGGAGGGTCCAGTTGCATGTGGGGCTGCATAAAGGCTCCCCTGGGGAGTTCACTTGTACCCAAAGCCTTCCTTTGGGGGCACTTCTAGATGGGTGAATGTGGCTTGAAACGCATGTTATGGAGCCCGAGTTTTCAGTCTTCTGCCATGGTGGCTAGGTGTATATTTAGGGTTGCTCGTAAAAAGTGAACAAGGAGGGTCCAGTTGCTTGTGGGGCTGCGTAAAGGCTCCCCTGGGGAGTTCAGTTGTACCCAAAGCCTTCCTCTAGGAGCACATTTGGATGGGCGAATTAGGCTTTTAATGCATTTTCTGGGGCCCGAGTTTTCAGTCGACTGCCAGGCGGGCCAGGGCTATATTTAGGGTTGCTGTGAAAGAGCGAATACGGAGGGTCCAGTTGCATGTGGGGCTGCGTTAAGGCTCCCCTGGGGAGTTCAGATGTACCCAAAGCCTTCCTTTGGGGGCACTTTGGGATGGTCCAAGGGGAATCGCAATGCGTTTTCTGAGGCCCGCTTTTTCAGTCTTCTCCCATTGTGCCGAGGGCTATATTTAGGCTTGCGGTGAAAGAGTGAACCCGGAGGGTCCAGTTGCATGTGGGGCTGCATAAAGGCTCCCCTGGGGAGTTCAGTTGTACCCAAAGCCTTCCTTTGGGGGCACTTCTGGATGGGTGAATGGGGCTTGAAACGCATTTTCTGGAGCCCGAATTTTCAGTCTTCTGCCATGCTGGCTAGTGTTATATTTAGGGTTGCTTGTAAATAGCGAACACGGGGGGTCCAGTTGCGTATGGGCCTGCATAAAGGCTCCCCTGGGGAGTTAAGTTGTACCCAAAGCCTTCCTCTGGGGGCACTTTTGGATGGGTGAATGGGGCTTGTAGCACGTTTTCTGTGGCCCGATTTTTCAGTCGTCTGCCATGCGGGCCAGGGCTATATTTAGGGTTGCTGTGAAAGAGCGAATACGGAGGGTCCAGTTGCATGTGGGGCTGCGTTAAGGCTCCCCTGGGGAGTTCAGGTGTACCCAAAGCCTTCCTTTGGGGGCACTTTGGGATGGTCCAAGGGGAATCGCAATGCGTTTTCTGAGGCCCGCTTTTTCAGTCTTCTCCCATTGTGCCGAGGGCTATATTTAGGCTTGCGGTGAAAGAGTGAACCCGGAGGGTCCAGTTGCATGTGGGACTGCATAAAGGCTCCCCTGGGGAGTTCAGTTGTACCCAAAGCCTTCCTTTGGGGGCACTTCTGGATGGGTGAATGGGGCTTGAAACGCATTTTCTGGAGCCCGAGTTTTCAGTCTTCTGCAATGGTGGCTAGGGGTATATTTAGGTTTGCTCGTAAACTGTGAACAAGGAGGGTCCAGTTGCATGTGGGGCTGCGTAAAGGCTCCCCTGGGGAGTTCAGTTGTACCCAAAGCCTTCCTTTGGGGGCACTTCTGGATGGGTGAATGGGGCTTGAAACGCATTTTCTGGAGCCCGAGTTTTCAGTCTTCTGCCATGGTGGCTAGGGGTATATTTAGGGTTGCTCGTAAACATTGAACAAGGAGTGTCCACTTGCATGTGGGGCTGCGTAAAGGCTCCCCTGGGGAGTTCACTTGTACCCAAAGCCTTCCTCTGGGGGCACTTTTGGATGGGCGAATTAGGCTTTTAATGCATTTTCTGGGGCCCGAGTTTTCAGTCGACTGCCAGGCGGGCCAGGGCTATATTTAGGGTTGCTGTGAAAGAGCGAATACGGAGGGTCCAGTTGCATGTGGGGCTGCGTAAAGGCTCCCGTGGGGAGTTCACTTGTACCCAAAGCCTTCCTTTGGGGGCACTTTGGGATGGTCCAAGAGGAATCGCAATGCGTTTTCTGAGGCCCGCTTTTTCAGTCTTCTCCAATTGCGCCGAGGGCTATATTTAGGCTTGCGGTGAAAGAGTGAACCCGGAGGGTCCAGTTGCATGTGGGGCTGCATAAAGGCTCCCCTGGGGAGTTCACTTGTACCCAAAGCCTTCCTCTGCGGGCACTTCTGGATGGGTGAATGGGGCTTGAAACGCATTTTCTGGAGCCCGAATTTTCAGTCTTCTGCCATGCTGGCTAGTGTTATATTTAGGGTTGCTTGTAAATAGCGAACACGGGGGGTCCAGTTGCGTATGGGCCTGCATAAAGGCTCCCCTGGGGAGTTAAGTTGTACCCAAAGCCTTCCTCTGGGGGCACTTTTGGATGGGTGAATGGGGCTTGTAGCACGTTTTCTGTGGCCCGATTTTTCAGTCGTCTGCCATGCGGGCCAGGGCTATATTTAGGGTTGCTGTGAAAGAGCGAATACGGAGGGTCCAGTTGCATGTGGGGCTGCGTTAAGGCTCCCCTGGGGAGTTCAGGTGTACCCAAAGCCTTCCTTTGGGGGCACTTTGGGATGGTCCAAGGGGAATCGCAATGCGTTTTCTGAGGCCCGCTTTTTCAGTCTTCTCCCATTGTGCCGAGGGCTATATTTAGGCTTGCGGTGAAAGAGTGAACCCGGAGGGTCCAGTTGCATGTGGGGCTGCATAAAGGCTCCCCTGGGGAGTTCAGTTGTACCCAAAGCCTTCCTTTGGGGGCACTTCTGGATGGGTGAATGGGGCTTGAAACGCATTTTCTGGAGCCCGAGTTTTCAGTCTTCTGCCATGGTGGCTAGGGGTATATTTAGGGTTGCTCGTAAACTGTGAACAAGGAGGGTCCAGTTGCATGTGGGGCTGCGTAAAGGCTCCCCTGGGGAGTTCACTTGTACCCAAAGCCTTCCTTTGGGGGCACTTCTGGATGGGTGAATGGGGCTTGAAACGCATTTTCTGGAGCCCAAGTTTTCAGTCTTCTGCCATGGTGGCTAGGGGTATATTTAGGGTTGCTCGTAAACAGTGAACAAGGAGTGTCCACTTGCATGTGGGGCTGCGTAAAGGCTCCCCTGGGGAGTTCACTTGTACCCAAAGCCTTCCTCTGGGGGCACTTTTGGATGGGCGAATTAGGCTTTTAATGCATTTTCTGGGGCCCGAGTTTTCAGTCGACTGCCAGGCGGGCCAGGGCTATATTTAGGGTTGCTGTGAAAGAGCGAATACGGAGGGTCCAGTTGCATGTGGGGCTGCGTAAAGGCTCCCGTGGGGAGTTCACTTGTACCCAAAGCCTTCCTTTGGGGGCACTTTGGGATGGTCCAAGGGGAATCGCAATGCGTTTTCTGAGGCCCGCTTTTTCAGTCTTCTCCAATTGCGCCGAGGGCTATATTTAGGCTTGCGGTGAAAGAGTGAACCCGGAGGGTCCAGTTGCATGTGGGGCTGCATAAAGGCTCCCCTGGGGAGTTCACTTGTACCCAAAGCCTTCCTTTGGGGGCACTTCTGGATAGGCGAAAGGGGCTTGAAACGCTTTTTCTGTGGCCTGAGTTTTCAGTCTTCTGCCATGCTGGCTAGGGTTATATTTAGGGTTGTTGTAAAGAGCGAACACGGAGGGTCCAGTTGCATTTGGGGCTGCATAAAGGCTCCCCTGGGGAGTTCACTTGTACCCAAAGCCTTCCTTTGGGGGCACTTTTGGATGGGCGAATGGGGCTCGTAACACATTTTCTGTGGCCCGAGCTTTCAGTCGACTGCCAGGCGTGCTAGGGCTATATTTAGGCTTGCGGTGAAAGAGTGAACCCGGAGGGTCCAGTTGCATGTGGGGCTGCATAAAGGCTCCCCTGGGGAGTTCAGTTGTACCCAAAGCCTTCCTTTGGGGGCACTTCTGGATGGGTGAATGGGGCTTGAAACGCATTTTCTGGAGCCCGAGTTTTCAGTCTTCTGCCATGGTGGCTAGGGTTATATTTAGGGTTGCTGTAAAGAGCGAACATGGAGGGTCCAGTTGCATGTGGGGCTGCGTAAAGGCTCCCCTGGGGAGTTCAGTTGTACCCAAAGCCTTCCTTTGGGGGCACTTCTGGATGGGTGAATGGGGCTTGAAACGCATTTTCTGGAGCCCGAGTTTTCAGTCTTCTGCCATGGTGGCTAGGGGTATATTTAGGGTTGCTCGTAAACAGTGAACAAGGAGTGTCCAGTTGCATGTGGGGCTGCGTAAAGGCTCCCCTGGGGAGTTCACTTGTACCCAAAGCCTTCCTCTGGGGGCACATTTGGATGGGCGAATTAGGCTTTTAATGCATTTTCTGGGGCCCGAGTTTTCAGTCGACTGCCAGGCGGGCCAGGGCTATATTTAGGGTTGCTGTGAAAGAGCGAATACGGAGGGTCCAGTTGCATGTGGGGCTGCGTTAAGGCTCCCCTGGGGAGTCCAGTTGTACCCAAAGCCTTCCTTTGGGGGCACTTCTGGATGGGCGAAAGGGGCTTGAAACGCTTTTTCTGTGGCCCGAGTTTTCAGTCTTCTGCTATGGTGGCTAGGGTTATATTTAGGGTTGCTGTAAAGACCGAAACCGGAGGGTCCAGTTGCATGTGGGGCTGCGTAAAGGCTCCCCTGGGGAGTTCACTTGTACCCAAAGCCTTCCTTTGGGGGCACTTTTGGATGGGTGAATGGGGCTCGTAAGACATTTTCTGTGGCCCGAGCTTTCAGTCGACTGCCAGGCGTGCTAGGGCTATATTTAGGCTTGCGGTGAAAGAGTGAACGCGGAGGGTCCAGTTGCATGTGGGGCTGCATAAAGGCTCCCCTGGGGAGTTCACTTGTACCCAAAGCCTTCCTTTGGGGGCACTTCTAGATGGGTGAATGTGGCTTGAAACGCATGTTATGGAGCCCGAGTTTTCAGTCTTCTGCCATGGTGGCTAGGTGTATATTTAGGGTTGCTCGTAAAAAGTGAACAAGGAGGGTCCAGTTGCATGTGGGGCTGCGTAAAGGCTCCCCTGGGGAGTTCAGTTGTACCCAAAGCCTTCCTCTAGGAGCACATTTGGATGGGCGAATTAGGCTTTTAATGCATTTTCTGGGGCCCGAGTTTTCAGTCGACTGCCAGGCGGGCCAGGGCTATATTTAGGGTTGCTGTGAAAGAGCGAATACGGAGGGTCCAGTTGCATGTGGGGCTGCGTTAAGGCTCCCCTGGGGAGTTCAGATGTACCCAAAGCCTTCCTTTGGGGGCACTTTGGGATGGTCCAAGGGGAATCGCAATGCGTTTTCTGAGGCCCGCTTTTTCAGTCTTCTCCCATTGTGCCGAGGGCTATATTTAGGCTTGCGGTGAAAGAGTGAACCCGGAGGGTCCAGTTGCATGTGGGGCTGCATAAAGGCTCCCCTGGGGAGTTCAGTTGTACCCAAAGCCTTCCTTTGGGGGCACTTCTGGATGGGTGAATGGGGCTTGAAACGCATTTTCTGGAGCCCGAATTTTCAGTCTTCTGCCATGCTGGCTAGTGTTATATTTAGGGTTGCTTGTAAATAGCGAACATGGGGGGTCCAGTTGCGTATGGGCCTGCATAAAGGCTCCCCTGGGGAGTTAAGTTGTACCCAAAGCCTTCCTCTGGGGGCACTTTTGGATGGGTGAATGGGGCTTGTAGCACGTTTTCTGTGGCCCGATTTTTCAGTCGTCTGCCATGCGGGCCAGGGCTATATTTAGGGTTGCTGTGAAAGAGCGAATACGGAGGGTCCAGTTGCATGTGGGGCTGCGTTAAGGCTCCCCTGGGGAGTTCAGGTGTACCCAAAGCCTTCCTTTGGGGGCACTTTGGGATGGTCCAAGGGGAATCGCAATGCGTTTTCTGAGGCCCGCTTTTTCAGTCTTCTCCCATTGTGCCGAGGGCTATATTTAGGCTTGCGGTGAAAGAGTGAACCCGGAGGGTCCAGTTGCATGTGGGACTGCATAAAGGCTCCCCTGGGGAGTTCAGTTGTACCCAAAGCCTTCCTTTGGGGGCACTTCTGGATGGGTGAATGGGGCTTGAAACGCATTTTCTGGAGCCCGAGTTTTCAGTCTTCTGCAATGGTGGCTAGGGGTATATTTAGGTTTGCTCGTAAACTGTGAACAAGGAGGGTCCAGTTGCATGTGGGGCTGCGTAAAGGCTCCCCTGGGGAGTTCAGTTGTACCCAAAGCCTTCCTTTGGGGGCACTTCTGGATGGGTGAATGGGGCTTGAAACGCATTTTCTGGAGCCCGAGTTTTCAGTCTTCTGCCATGGTGGCTAGGGGTATATTTAGGGTTGCTCGTAAACATTGAACAAGGAGTGTCCACTTGCATGTGGGGCTGCGTAAAGGCTCCCCTGGGGAGTTCACTTGTACCCAAAGCCTTCCTCTGGGGGCACTTTTGGATGGGCGAATTAGGCTTTTAATGCATTTTCTGGGGCCCGAGTTTTCAGTCGACTGCCAGGCGGGCCAGGGCTATATTTAGGGTTGCTGTGAAAGAGCGAATACGGAGGGTCCAGTTGCATGTGGGGCTGCGTAAAGGCTCCCGTGGGGAGTTCACTTGTACCCAAAGCCTTCCTTTGGGGGCACTTTGGGATGGTCCAAGAGGAATCGCAATGCGTTTTCTGAGGCCCGCTTTTTCAGTCTTCTCCAATTGCGCCGAGGGCTATATTTAGGCTTGCGGTGAAAGAGTGAACCCGGAGGGTCCAGTTGCATGTGGGGCTGCATAAAGGCTCCCCTGGGGAGTTCACTTGTACCCAAAGCCTTCCTCTGCGGGCACTTCTGGATGGGTGAATGGGGCTTGAAACGCATTTTCTGGAGCCCGAATTTTCAGTCTTCTGCCATGCTGGCTAGTGTTATATTTAGGGTTGCTTGTAAATAGCGAACACGGGGGGTCCAGTTGCGTATGGGCCTGCATAAAGGCTCCCCTGGGGAGTTAAGTTGTACCCAAAGCCTTCCTCTGGGGGCACTTTTGGATGGGTGAATGGGGCTTGTAGCACGTTTTCTGTGGCCCGATTTTTCAGTCGTCTGCCATGCGGGCCAGGGCTATATTTAGGGTTGCTGTGAAAGAGCGAATACGGAGGGTCCAGTTGCATGTGGGGCTGCGTTAAGGCTCCCCTGGGGAGTTCAGGTGTACCCAAAGCCTTCCTTTGGGGGCACTTTGGGATGGTCCAAGGGGAATCGCAATGCGTTTTCTGAGGCCCGCTTTTTCAGTCTTCTCCCATTGTGCCGAGGGCTATATTTAGGCTTGCGGTGAAAGAGTGAACCCGGAGGGTCCAGTTGCATGTGGGGCTGCATAAAGGCTCCCCTGGGGAGTTCAGTTGTACCCAAAGCCTTCCTTTGGGGGCACTTCTGGATGGGTGAATGGGGCTTGAAACGCATTTTCTGGAGCCCGAGTTTTCAGTCTTCTGCCATGGTGGCTAGGGGTATATTTAGGGTTGCTCGTAAACTGTGAACAAGGAGGGTCCAGTTGCATGTGGGGCTGCGTAAAGGCTCCCCTGGGGAGTTCACTTGTACCCAAAGCCTTCCTTTGGGGGCACTTCTGGATGGGTGAATGGGGCTTGAAACGCATTTTCTGGAGCCCAAGTTTTCAGTCTTCTGCCATGGTGGCTAGGGGTATATTTAGGGTTGCTCGTAAACAGTGAACAAGGAGTGTCCACTTGCATGTGGGGCTGCGTAAAGGCTCCCCTGGGGAGTTCACTTGTACCCAAAGCCTTCCTCTGGGGGCACTTTTGGATGGGCGAATTAGGCTTTTAATGCATTTTCTGGGGCCCGAGTTTTCAGTCGACTGCCAGGCGGGCCAGGGCTATATTTAGGGTTGCTGTGAAAGAGCGAATACGGAGGGTCCAGTTGCATGTGGGGCTGCGTAAAGGCTCCCGTGGGGAGTTCACTTGTACCCAAAGCCTTCCTTTGGGGGCACTTTGGGATGGTCCAAGGGGAATCGCAATGCGTTTTCTGAGGCCCGCTTTTTCAGTCTTCTCCAATTGCGCCGAGGGCTATATTTAGGCTTGCGGTGAAAGAGTGAACCCGGAGGGTCCAGTTGCATGTGGGGCTGCATAAAGGCTCCCCTGGGGAGTTCACTTGTACCCAAAGCCTTCCTTTGGGGGCACTTCTGGATAGGCGAAAGGGGCTTGAAACGCTTTTTCTGTGGCCTGAGTTTTCAGTCTTCTGCCATGCTGGCTAGGGTTATATTTAGGGTTGTTGTAAAGAGCGAACACGGAGGGTCCAGTTGCATTTGGGGCTGCATAAAGGCTCCCCTGGGGAGTTCACTTGTACCCAAAGCCTTCCTTTGGGGGCACTTTTGGATGGGCGAATGGGGCTCGTAACACATTTTCTGTGGCCCGAGCTTTCAGTCGACTGCCAGGCGTGCTAGGGCTATATTTAGGCTTGCGGTGAAAGAGTGAACCCGGAGGGTCCAGTTGCATGTGGGGCTGCATAAAGGCTCCCCTGGGGAGTTCAGTTGTACCCAAAGCCTTCCTTTGGGGGCACTTCTGGATGGGTGAATGGGGCTTGAAACGCATTTTATGGAGCCCGAGTTTTCAGTCTTCTGCCATGGTGGCTAGGGTTATATTTAGGGTTGCTGTAAAGAGCGAACATGGAGGGTCCAGTTGCATGTGGGGCTGCGTAAAGGCTCCCCTGGGGAGTTCAGTTGTACCCAAAGCCTTCCTTTGGGGGCACTTCTGGATGGGTGAATGGGGCTTGAAACGCATTTTCTGGAGCCCGAGTTTTCAGTCTTCTGCCATGGTGGCTAGGGGTATATTTAGGGTTGCTCGTAAACAGTGAACAAGGAGTGTCCACTTGCATGTGGGGCTGCGTAAAGGCTCCCCTGGGGAGTTCACTTGTACCCAAAGCCTTCCTCTGGGGGCACATTTGGATGGGCGAATTAGGCTTTTAATGCATTTTCTGGGGCCCGAGTTTTCAGTCGACTGCCAGGCGGGCCAGGGCTATATTTAGGGTTGCTGTGAAAGAGCGAATACGGAGGGTCCAGTTGCATGTGGGGCTGCGTTAAGGCTCCCCTGGGGAGTCCAGTTGTACCCAAAGCCTTCCTTTGGGGGCACTTCTGGATGGGCGAAAGGGGCTTGAAACGCTTTTTCTGTGGCCCGAGTTTTCAGTCTTCTGCTATGGTGGCTAGGGTTATATTTAGGGTTGCTGTAAAGACCGAAACCGGAGGGTCCAGTTGCATGTGGGGCTGCGTAAAGGCTCCCGTGGGGAGTTCACTTGTACCCAAAGCCTTCCTTTGGGGGCACTTTTGGATGGGTGAATGGGGCTCGTAAGACATTTTCTGTGGCCCGAGCTTTCAGTCGACTGCCAGGCGTGCTAGGGCTATATTTAGGCTTGCGGTGAAAGAGTGAACGCGGAGGGTCCAGTTGCATGTGGGGCTGCATAAAGGCTCCCCTGGGGAGTTCACTTGTACCCAAAGCCTTCCTTTGGGGGCACTTCTAGATGGGTGAATGTGGCTTGAAACGCATGTTATGGAGCCCGAGTTTTCAGTCTTCTGCCATGGTGGCTAGGTGTATATTTAGGGTTGCTCGTAAAAAGTGAACAAGGAGGGTCCAGTTGCATGTGGGGCTGCGTAAAGGCTCCCCTGGGGAGTTCAGTTGTACCCAAAGCCTTCCTCTAGGAGCACATTTGGATGGGCGAATTAGGCTTTTAATGCATTTTCTGGGGCCCGAGTTTTCAGTCGACTGCCAGGCGGGCCAGGGCTATATTTAGGGTTGCTGTGAAAGAGCGAATACGGAGGGTCCAGTTGCATGTGGGGCTGCGTTAAGGCTCCCCTGGGGAGTTCAGATGTACCCAAAGCCTTCCTTTGGGGGCACTTTGGGATGGTCCAAGGGGAATCGCAATGCGTTTTCTGAGGCCCGCTTTTTCAGTCTTCTCCCATTGTGCCGAGGGCTATATTTAGGCTTGCGGTGAAAGAGTGAACCCGGAGGGTCCAGTTGCATGTGGGGCTGCATAAAGGCTCCCCTGGGGAGTTCAGTTGTACCCAAAGCCTTCCTTTGGGGGCACTTCTGGATGGGTGAATGGGGCTTGAAACGCATTTTCTGGAGCCCGAATTTTCAGTCTTCTGCCATGCTGGCTAGTGTTATATTTAGGGTTGCTTGTAAATAGCGAACACGGGGGGTCCAGTTGCGTATGGGCCTGCATAAAGGCTCCCCTGGGGAGTTAAGTTGTACCCAAAGCCTTCCTCTGGGGGCACTTTTGGATGGGTGAATGGGGCTTGTAGCACGTTTTCTGTGGCCCGATTTTTCAGTCGTCTGCCATGCGGGCCAGGGCTATATTTAGGGTTGCTGTGAAAGAGCGAATACGGAGGGTCCAGTTGCATGTGAGGCTGCGTTAAGGCTCCCCTGGGGAGTTCAGGTGTACCCAAAGCCTTCCTTTGGGGGCACTTTGGGATGGTCCAAGGGGAATCGCAATGCGTTTTCTGAGGCCCGCTTTTTCAGTCTTCTCCCATTGTGCCGAGGGCTATATTTAGGCTTGCGGTGAAAGAGTGAACCCGGAGGGTCCAGTTGCATGTGGGGCTGCATAAAGGCTCCCCTGGGGAGTTCAGTTGTACCCAAAGCCTTCCTTTGGGGGCACTTCTGGATGGGTGAATGGGGCTTGAAACGCATTTTCTGGAGCCCGAGTTTTCAGTCTTCTGCCATGGTGGCTAGGGTTATATTTAGGGTTGCTGTAAAGAGCGAACATGGAGGGTCCAGTTGCATGTGGGGCTGCGTAAAGGCTCCCCTGGGGAGTTCAGTTGTACCCAAAGCCTTCCTTTGGGGGCACTTCTGGATGGGTGAATGGGGCTTGAAACGCATTTTCTGGAGCCCGAGTTTTCAGTCTTCTGCCATGGTGGCTAGGGGTATATTTAGGGTTGCTCGTAAACAGTGAACAAGGAGTGTCCACTTGCATGTGGGGCTGCGTAAAGGCTCCCCTGGGGAGTTCACTTGTACCCAAAGCCTTCCTCTGGGGGCACATTTGGATGGGCGAATTAGGCTTTTAATGCATTTTCTGGGGCCCGAGTTTTCAGTCGACTGCCAGGCGGGCCAGGGCTATATTTAGGGTTGCTGTGAAAGAGCGAATACGGAGGGTCCAGTTGCATGTGGGGCTGCGTTAAGGCTCCCCTGGGGAGTCCAGTTGTACCCAAAGCCTTCCTTTGGGGGCACTTCTGGATGGGTGAATGGGGCTTGAAACGCATTTTCTGGAGCCCGAGTTTTCAGTCTTCTGCCATGGTGGCTAGGGGTATATTTAGGGTTGCTCGTAAACAGTGAACAAGGAGGGTCCAGTTGCATGTGGGGCTGCGTAAAGGCTCCCCTGGGGAGTTCAGTTGTACCCAAAGCCTTCCTCTGGGGGCACTTTCGGATGGTCCAAGGGGAATCGCAATGCGTTTTCTGGGGCCCGCTTTTTCAGTCTTCTCCCATTGCGCCGAGGGCTATATTTAGGCTTGCAGTGAAAGAGAGAACCCGGAGGGTCCAGTTGTATGTGGGGCTGCATAAAGGCTCCCCTGGGGAGTTCAGTTGTACACAAAGCCTTCCTTTGGGGGCACTTCTGGATGGGCGAAAGGGGCTTGAAACGCTTTTTCTGTGGCCCGAGTTTTCAGTCTTCTGCTATGGTGGCTAGGGTTATATTTAGGGTTGCTGTAAAGACCGAAACCGGAGGGTCTAGTTGCATGTGGGGCTGCGTAAAGGCTCCCCTGGGGAGTCCAGTTGTACCCAAAGCCTTCCTCTGGGGGCACTTTTGGATGGGCGAATGGGGCTTGTAACACATTTTCTGTGGCTCGAACTTTCAGTCGACTGCCAGGCGTGCTAGGGCTCTATTTAGGCTTGCGGTGAAAGAGTGAACCCGGAGGGTCCAGTTGCATGTGGGGCTGCGTAAAGGCTCCCCTGGGGAGTTCAGTTGTACCCAAAGCCTTCCTCTGGGGGCACTTTGGGATGGTCCAAGGGGAATCGCAATGCGTTTTCTGGGGCCCGCTTTTTCGGTCTTCTCCCATTGCGCCGAGGGCTATATTTAGGCTTGCGGTGAAAGAGTGAACCCGGAGGGTCCAGTTGCATGTGGGGCTGCATAAAGGCTCCCCTGGGGAGTTCACTTTTTCCCGAAGCCTTCCTTTGGGGGCACTTCTAGATGGGTGAATGTGGCTTGAAACGCATGTTATGGAGCCCCAGTTTTCAGTCTTCTGCCATGGTGGCTAGGGTTATATTTAGGGTTGCTGTAAAGAGCGAACATGGAGGGTCCAGTTGCATGTGGGGCTGCGTAAAGGCTCCCCTGGGGAGTTCACTTGTACCCAAAGCCTTCCTCTGGGGGCACATTTGGATGGGCGAATTAGGCTTTTAATGCATTTTCTGGGGCCCGAGTTTTTAGTCGACTGCCAGGCGGGCCAGGGCTATATTTAGGATTGCTGTGAAAGAGCGAATACGGAGGGTCCAGTTGCATGTGGGGCTGCGTTAAGGCTCCCCTGGGGAGTTCAGATGTACCCAAAGCCTTCCTTTGGGGGCACTTTGGGATGGTCCAAGGGGAATCGCAATGCGTTTTCTGAGGCCCGCTTTTTCAGTCTTCTCCCATTGTGCCGAGGGCTATATTTAGGCTTGCGGTGAAAGAGTGAACCCGGAGGGTCCAGTTGCATGTGGGGCTGCATAAAGGCTCCCCTGGGGAGTTCCGTTGTACCCAAAGCCTTCCTTTGGGGGCACTTCTGGATGGGTGAATGGGGCTTGAAACGCATTTTCTGGAGCCCGAATTTTCAGTCTTCTGCCATGCTGGCTAGTGTTATATTTAGGGTTGCTTGTAAATAGCGAACACGGGGGGTCCAGTTGCGTATGGGCCTGCATAAAGGCTCCCCTGGGGAGTTAAGTTGTACCCAAAGCCTTCCTCTGGGGGCACTTTTGGATGGGTGAATGGGGCTTGTAGCACGTTTTCTGTGGCCCGATTTTTCAGTCGTCTGCCATGCGGGCCAGGGCTATATTTAGGGTTGCTGTGAAAGAGCGAATACGGAGGGTCCAGTTGCATGTGAGGCTGCGTTAAGGCTCCCCTGGGGAGTTCAGGTGTACCCAAAGCCTTCCTTTGGGGGCACTTTGGGATGGTCCAAGGGGAATCGCAATGCGTTTTCTGAGGCCCGCTTTTTCAGTCTTCTCCCATTGTGCCGAGGGCTATATTTAGGCTTGCGGTGAAAGAGTGAACCCGGAGGGTCCAGTTGCATGTGGGGCTGCATAAAGGCTCCCCTGGGGAGTTCAGTTGTACCCAAAGCCTTCCTTTGGGGGCACTTCTGGATGGGTGAATGGGGCTTGAAACGCATTTTCTGGAGCCCGAGTTTTCAGTCTTCTGCCATGGTGGCTAGGGGTATATTTAGGGTTGCTCGTAAACTGTGAACAAGGAGGGTCCAGTTGCATGTGGGGCTGCGTAAAGGCTCCCCTGGGGAGTTCACTTGTACCCAAAGCCTTCCTTTGGGGGCACTTCTGGATGGGTGAATGGGGCTTGAAACGCATTTTCTGGAGCCCGAGTTTTCAGTCTTCTGCCATGGTGGCTAGGGGTATATTTAGGGTTGCTCGTAAACAGTGAACAAGGAGTGTCCACTTGCATGTGGGGCTGCGTAAAGGCTCCCCTGGGGAGTTCACTTGTACCCAAAGCCTTCCTCTGGGGGCACATTTGGATGGGCGAATTAGGCTTTTAATGCATTTTCTGGGGCCCGAGTTTTCAGTCGACTGCCAGGCGGGCCAGGGCTATATTTAGGGTTGCTGTGAAAGAGCGAATACGGAGGGTCCAGTTGCATGTGGGGCTGCGTAAAGGCTCCCGTGGGGAGTTCACTTGTACCCAAAGCCTTCCTTTGGGGGCACTTCTGGATGGGTGAATGGGGCTTGAAACGCATTTTCTGGAGCCCGAGTTTTCAGTATTCTGCCATGGTGGCTAGGGTTATATTTAGGGTTGCTGTAAAGAGCGAACATGGAGGGTCCAGTTGCATGTGGGGCTGCGTAAAGGCTCCCCTGGGGAGTTCACTTGTACCCAAAGCCTTCCTTTGGGGGCACTTCTGGATGGGTGAATGGGGCTTGAAACGCATTTTCTGGAGCCCGAGTTTTCAGTCTTCTGCCATGGTGGCTAGGGGTATATTTAGGGTTGCTCGTAAACAGTGAACAAGGAGTGTCCACTTGCATGTGGGGCTGCGTAAAGGCTCCCCTGGGGAGTTCACTTGTACCCAAAGCCTTCCTCTGGGGGCACATTTGGATGGGCGAATTAGGCTTTTAATGCATTTTCTGGGGCCCGAGTTTTCAGTCGACTGCCAGGCGGGCCAGGGCTATATTTAGGGTTGCTGTGAAAGAGCGAATACGGAGGGTCCAGTTGCATGTGGGGCTGCGTTAAGGCTCCCCTGGGGAGTCCAGTTGTACCCAAAGCCTTCCTTTGGGGGCACTTCTGGATGGGTGAATGGGGCTTGAAACGCATTTTCTGGAGCCCGAGTTTTCAGTCTTCTGCCATGGTGGCTAGGGGTATATTTAGGGTTGCTCGTAAACAGTGAACAAGGAGGGTCCAGTTGCATGTGGGGCTGCGTTAAGGCTCCCCTGGGGAGTTCAGTTGTACCCAAAGCCTTCCTCTGGGGGCACTTTCGGATGGTCCAAGGGGAATCGCAATGCGTTTTCTGGGGCCCGCTTTTTCAGTCTTCTCCCATTGCGCCGAGGGCTATATTTAGGCTTGCAGTGAAAGAGAGAACCCGGAGGGTCCAGTTGTATGTGGGGCTGCATAAAGGCTCCCCTGGGGAGTTCAGTTGTACACAAAGCCTTCCTTTGGGGGCACTTCTGGATGGGCGAAAGGGGCTTGAAACGCTTTTTCTGTGGCCCGAGTTTTCAGTCTTCTGCTATGGTGGCTAGGGTTATATTTAGGGTTGCTGTAAAGACCGAAACCGGAGGGTCTAGTTGCATGTGGGGCTGCGTAAAGGCTCCCCTGGGGAGTCCAGTTGTACCCAAAGCCTTCCTCTGGGGGCACTTTTGGATGGGCGAATGGGGCTTGTAACACATTTTCTGTGGCTCGAACTTTCAGTCGACTGCCAGGCGTGCTAGGGCTCTATTTAGGCTTGCGGTGAAAGAGTGAACCCGGAGGGTCCAGTTGCATGTGGGGCTGCGTAAAGGCTCCCCTGGGGAGTTCAGTTGTACCCAAAGCCTTCCTCTGGGGGCACTTTGGGATGGTCCAAGGGGAATCGCAATGCGTTTTCTGGGGCCCGCTTTTTCGGTCTTCTCCCATTGCGCCGAGGGCTATATTTAGGCTTGCGGTGAAAGAGTGAACCCGGAGGGTCCAGTTGCATGTGGGGCTGCATAAAGGCTCCCCTGGGGAGTTCACTTTTTCCCGAAGCCTTCCTTTGGGGGCACTTCTAGATGGGTGAATGTGGCTTGAAACGCATGTTATGGAGCCCCAGTTTTCAGTCTTCTGCCATGGTGGCTAGGGTTATATTTAGGGTTGCTGTAAAGAGCGAACATGGAGGGTCCAGTTGCATGTGGGGCTGCGTAAAGGCTCCCCTGGGGAGTTCACTTGTACCCAAAGCCTTCCTCTGGGGGCACATTTGGATGGGCGAATTAGGCTTTTAATGCATTTTCTGGGGCCCGAGTTTTTAGTCGACTGCCAGGCGGGCCAGGGCTATATTTAGGGTTGCTGTGAAAGAGCGAATACGGAGGGTCCAGTTGCATGTGGGGCTGCGTTAAGGCTCCCCTGGGGAGTTCAGATGTACCCAAAGCCTTCCTTTGGGGGCACTTTGGGATGGTCCAAGGGGAATCGCAATGCGTTTTCTGAGGCCCGCTTTTTCAGTCTTCTCCCATTGTGCCGAGGGCTATATTTAGGCTTGCGGTGAAAGAGTGAACCCGGAGGGTCCAGTTGCATGTGGGGCTGCATAAAGGCTCCCCTGGGGAGTTCAGTTGTACCCAAAGCCTTCCTTTGGGGGCACTTCTGGATGGGTGAATGGGGCTTGAAACGCATTTTCTGGAGCCCGAATTTTCAGTCTTCTGCCATGCTGGCTAGTGTTATATTTAGGGTTGCTTGTAAATAGCGAACACGGGGGGTCCAGTTGCGTATGGGCCTGCATAAAGGCTCCCCTGGGGAGTTAAGTTGTACCCAAAGCCTTCCTCTGGGGGCACTTTTGGATGGGTGAATGGGGCTTGTAGCACGTTTTCTGTGGCCCGATTTTTCAGTCGTCTGCCATGCGGGCCAGGGCTATATTTAGGGTTGCTGTGAAAGAGCGAATACGGAGGGTCCAGTTGCATGTGAGGCTGCGTTAAGGCTCCCCTGGGGAGTTCAGGTGTACCCAAAGCCTTCCTTTGGGGGCACTTTGGGATGGTCCAAGGGGAATCGCAATGCGTTTTCTGAGGCCCGCTTTTTCAGTCTTCTCCCATTGTGCCGAGGGCTATATTTAGGCTTGCGGTGAAAGAGTGAACCCGGAGGGTCCAGTTGCATGTGGGGCTGCATAAAAGGCTCCCCTGGGGAGTTCAGTTGTACCCAAAGCCTTCCTTTGGGGGCACTTCTGGATGGGTGAATGGGGCTTGAAACGCATTTTCTGGAGCCCGAGTTTTCAGTCTTCTGCCATGGTGGCTAGGGGTATATTTAGGGTTGCTCGTAAACTGTGAACAAGGAGGGTCCAGTTGCATGTGGGGCTGCGTAAAGGCTCCCCTGGGGAGTTCACTTGTACCCAAAGCCTTCCTTTGGGGGCACTTCTGGATGGGTGAATGGGGCTTGAAACGCATTTTCTGGAGCCCGAGTTTTCAGTCTTCTGCCATGGTGGCTAGGGGTATATTTAGGGTTGCTCGTAAACAGTGAACAAGGAGTGTCCACTTGCATGTGGGGCTGCGTAAAGGCTCCCCTGGGGAGTTCACTTGTACCCAAAGCCTTCCTCTGGGGGCACATTTGGATGGGCGAATTAGGCTTTTAATGCATTTTCTGGGGCCCGAGTTTTCAGTCGACTGCCAGGCGGGCCAGGGCTATATTTAGGGTTGCTGTGAAAGAGCGAATACGGAGGGTCCAGTTGCATGTGGGGCTGCGTAAAGGCTCCCGTGGGGAGTTCACTTGTACCCAAAGCCTTCCTTTGGGGGCACTTTGGGATGGTCCAAGAGGAATCGCAATGCGTTTTCTGAGGCCCGCTTTTTCAGTCTTCTCCCATTGTGCCGAGGGCTATATTTAGGCTTGCAGTGAAAGAGTGAACCCGGAGGGTCCAGTTGCATGTGGGGCTGCATAAAGGCTCCCCTGGGGAGTTCAGTTGTACCCAAAGCCTTCCTTTGGGGGCACTTCTGGATGGGTGAATGGGGCTTGAAACGCATGTTATGGAGCCCGAGTTTTCAGTCTTCTGCCATGGTGGCTAGGGGTATATTTAGGGTTGCTCGTAAACTGTGAACAAGGAGGGTCCAGTTGCATGTGGGGCTGCGTAAAGGCTCCCCTGGGGAGTTCACTTGTACCCAAAGCCTTCCTTTGGGGGCACTTCTGGATGGGTGAATGGGGCTTGAAACGCATTTTCTGGAGCCCGAGTTTTCAGTCTTCTGCCATGGTGGCTAGGGGTATATTTAGGGTTGCTCGTAAACAGTGAACAAGGAGTGTCCACTTGCATGTGGGGCTGCGTAAAGGCTCCCCTGGGGAGTTCACTTGTACCCAAAGCCTTCCTCTGGGGGCACTTTTGGATGGGCGAATTAGGCTTTTAATGCATTTTCTGGGGCCCGAGTTTTCAGTCGACTGCCAGGCGGGCCAGGGCTATATTTAGGGTTGCTGTGAAAGAGCGAATACGGAGGGTCCAGTTGCATGTGGGGCTGCGTAAAGGCTCCCGTGGGGAGTTCACTTGTACCCAAAGCCTTCCTCTGGGGGCACTTTGGGATGGTCCAAGGGGAATCACAATGCATTTTCTGAGGCCCGCTTTTTCAGTCTTCTCCAATTGCGCCGAGGGCTATATTTAGGCTTGCGGTGAAAGAGTGAACCCGGAGGGTCCAGTTGCATGTGGGGCTGCATAAAGGCTCCCCTGGGGAGTTCACTTGTACCCAAAGCCTTCCTTTGGGGGCACTTCTGGATAGGCGAAAGGGGCTTGAAACGCTTTTTCTGTGGCCCGAGTTTTCAGTCTTCTGCCATGCTGGCTAGGGTTATATTTAGGGTGGTTGTAAAGAGCGAACACGGGGGGTCCAGTTGCATTTGGGGCTGCATAAAGGCTCCCCTGGGGAGTTCACTTGTACCCAAAGCCTTCCTTTGGGGGCACTTTTGGATGGGCGAATGGGGCTCGTAACACATTTTCTGTGGCCCGAGCTTTCAGTCGACTGCCAGGCGTGCTAGGGCTATATTTAGGCTTGCGGTGAAAGAGTGAACCCGGAGGGTCCAGTTGCATGTGGGGCTGCATAAAGGCTCCCCTGGGGAGTTCAGTTGTACCCAAAGCCTTCCTTTGGGGGCACTTCTGGATGGGTGAATGGGGCTTGAAACGCATTTTATGGAGCCCGAGTTTTCAGTATTCTGCCATGGTGGCTAGGGTTATATTTAGGGTTGCTGTAAAGAGCGAACATGGAGGGTCCAGTTGCATGTGGGGCTGCGTAAAGGCTCCCCTGGGGAGTTCAGTTGTACCCAAAGCCTTCCTTTGGGGGCACTTCTGGATGGGTGAATGGGGCTTGAAACGCATTTTCTGGAGCCCGAGTTTTCAGTCTTCTGCCATGGTGGCTAGGGGTATATTTAGGGTTGCTCGTAAACAGTGAACAAGGAGTGTCCACTTGCATGTGGGGCTGCGTAAAGGCTCCCCTGGGGAGTTCACTTGTACCCAAAGCCTTCCTCTGGGGGCACATTTGGATGGGCGAATTAGGCTTTTAATGCATTTTCTGGGGCCCGAGTTTTCAGTCGACTGCCAGGCGGGCCAGGGCTATATTTAGGGTTGCTGTGAAAGAGCGAATACGGAGGGTCCAGTTGCATGTGGGGCTGCGTTAAGGCTCCCCTGGGGAGTCCAGTTGTACCCAAAGCCTTCCTTTGGGGGCACTTCTGGATGGGTGAATGGGGCTTGAAACGCATTTTCTGGAGCCCGAGTTTTCAGTCTTCTGCCATGGTGGCTAGGGGTATATTTAGGGTTGCTCGTAAACAGTGAACAAGGAGGGTCCAGTTGCATGTGGGGCTGCGTAAAGGCTCCCCTGGGGAGTTCAGTTGTACCCAAAGCCTTCCTCTGGGGGCACTTTCGGATGGTCCAAGGGGAATCGCAATGCGTTTTCTGGGGCCCGCTTTTTCAGTCTTCTCCCATTGCGCCGAGGGCTATATTTAGGCTTGCAGTGAAAGAGAGAACCCGGAGGGTCCAGTTGTATGTGGGGCTGCATAAAGGCTCCCCTGGGGAGTTCAGTTGTACACAAAGCCTTCCTTTGGGGGCACTTCTGGATGGGCGAAAGGGGCTTGAAACGCTTTTTCTGTGGCCCGAGTTTTCAGTCTTCTGCTATGGTGGCTAGGGTTATATTTAGGGTTGCTGTAAAGACCGAAACCGGAGGGTCTAGTTGCATGTGGGGCTGCGTAAAGGCTCCCCTGGGGAGTCCAGTTGTACCCAAAGCCTTCCTCTGGGGGCACTTTTGGATGGGCGAATGGGGCTTGTAACACATTTTCTGTGGCTCGAACTTTCAGTCGACTGCCAGGCGTGCTAGGGCTCTATTTAGGCTTGCGGTGAAAGAGTGAACCCGGAGGGTCCAGTTGCATGTGGGGCTGCGTAAAGGCTCCCCTGGGGAGTTCAGTTGTACCCAAAGCCTTCCTCTGGGGGCACTTTGGGATGGTCCAAGGGGAATCGCAATGCGTTTTCTGGGGCCCGCTTTTTCGGTCTTCTCCCATTGCGCCGAGGGCTATATTTAGGCTTGCGGTGAAAGAGTGAACCCGGAGGGTCCAGTTGCATGTGGGGCTGCATAAAGGCTCCCCTGGGGAGTTCACTTTTTCCCGAAGCCTTCCTTTGGGGGCACTTCTAGATGGGTGAATGGGGCTTGAAACGCATGTTATGGAGCCCCAGTTTTCAGTCTTCTGCCATGGTGGCTAGGGTTATATTTAGGGTTGCTGTAAAGAGCGAACATGGAGGGTCCAGTTGCATGTGGGGCTGCGTAAAGGCTCCCCTGGGGAGTTCACTTGTACCCAAAGCCTTCCTCTGGGGGCACATTTGGATGGGCGAATTAGGCTTTTAATGCACATTTTCTGGGGCCCGAGTTTTTAGTCGACTGCCAGGCGGGCCAGGGCTATATTTAGGGTTGCTGTGAAAGAGCGAATACGGAGGGTCCAGTTGCATGTGGGGCTGCGTTAAGGCTCCCCTGGGGAGTTCAGATGTACCCAAAGCCTTCCTTTGGGGGCACTTTGGGATGGTCCAAGGGAATCGCAATGCGTTTTCTGAGGCCCGCTTTTTCAGTCTTCTCCCATTGTGCCGAGGGCTATATTTAGGCTTGCGGTGAAAGAGTGAACCCGGAGGGTCCAGTTGCATGTGGGGCTGCATAAAGGCTCCCCTGGGGAGTTCAGTTGTACCCAAAGCCTTCCTTTGGGGGCACTTCTGGATGGGTGAATGGGGCTTGAAACGCATTTTCTGGAGCCCGAATTTTCAGTCTTCTGCCATGCTGGCTAGTGTTATATTTAGGGTTGCTTGTAAATAGCGAACACGGGGGGTCCAGTTGCGTATGGGCCTGCATAAAGGCTCCCCTGGGGAGTTAAGTTGTACCCAAAGCCTTCCTCTGGGGCACTTTTGGATGGGTGAATGGGGCTTGTAGCACGTTTTCTGTGGCCCGATTTTTCAGTCGTCTGCCATGCGGGCCAGGGCTATATTTAGGGTTGCTGTGAAAGAGCGAATACGGAGGGTCCAGTTGCATGTGAGGCTGCGTTAAGGCTCCCCTGGGGAGTTCAGGTGTACCCAAAGCCTTCCTTTGGGGGCACTTTGGGATGGTCCAAGGGGAATCGCAATGCGTTTTCTGAGGCCCCGCTTTTTCAGTCTTCTCCCATTGTGCCGAGGGCTATATTTAGGCTTGCGGTGAAAGAGTGAACCCGGAGGGTCCAGTTGCATGTGGGGCTGCATAAAGGCTCCCCTGGGGAGTTCAGTTGTACCCAAAGCCTTCCTTTGGGGGCACTTCTGGATGGGTGAATGGGGCTTGAAACGCATTTTCTGGAGCCCGAGTTTTCAGTCTTCTGCCATGGTGGCTAGGGGTATATTTAGGGTTGCTCGTAAACTGTGAACAAGGAGGGTCCAGTTGCATGTGGGGCTGCGTAAAGGCTCCCCTGGGGAGTTCACTTGTACCCAAAGCCTTCCTTTGGGGGCACTTCTGGATGGGTGAATGGGGCTTGAAACGCATTTTCTGGAGCCCGAGTTTTCAGTCTTCTGCCATGGTGGCTAGGGGTATATTTAGGGTTGCTCGTAAACAGTGAACAAGGAGTGTCCACTTGCATGTGGGGCTGCGTAAAGGCTCCCCTGGGGAGTTCACTTGTACCCAAAGCCTTCCTCTGGGGGCACATTTGGATGGGCGAATTAGGCTTTTAATGCATTTTCTGGGGCCCGAGTTTTCAGTCGACTGCCAGGCGGGCCAGGGCTATATTTAGGGTTGCTGTGAAAGAGCGAATACGGAGGGTCCAGTTGCATGTGGGGCTGCGTAAAGGCTCCCGTGGGGAGTTCACTTGTACCCAAAGCCTTCCTTTGGGGGCACTTTGGGATGGTCCAAGAGGAATCGCAATGCGTTTTCTGAGGCCCGCTTTTTCAGTCTTCTCCCATTGTGCCGAGGGCTATATTTAGGCTTGCGGTGAAAGAGTGAACCCGGAGGGTCCAGTTGCATGTGGGGCTGCATAAAGGCTCCCCTGGGGAGTTCAGTTGTACCCAAAGCCTTCCTTTGGGGCACTTCTGGATGGGTGAATGGGGCTTGAAACGCATGTTATGGAGCCCGAGTTTTCAGTCTTCTGCCATGGTGGCTAGTGTTATATTTAGGGTTGCTTGTAAATAGCGAACACGGGGGGTCCAGTTGCGTATGGGCCTGCATAAAGGCTCCCCTGGGGAGTTAAGTTGTACCCAAAGCCTTCCTCTGGGGGCACTTTTGGATGGGTGAATGGGGCTTGTAGCACGTTTTCTGTGGCCCGATTTTTCAGTCGTCTGCCATGCGGGCCAGGGCTATATTTAGGGTTGCTGTGAAAGAGCGAATACGGAGGGTCCAGTTGCATGTGAGGCTGCGTTAAGGCTCCCCTGGGGAGTTCAGGTGTACCCAAAGCCTTCCTTTGGGGGCACTTTGGGATGGTCCAAGGGGAATCGCAATGCGTTTTCTGAGGCCCGCTTTTTCAGTCTTCTCCCATTGTGCCGAGGGCTATATTTAGGCTTGCGGTGAAAGAGTGAACCCGGAGGGTCCAGTTGCATGTGGGGCTGCATAAAGGCTCCCCTGGGGAGTTCAGTTGTACCCAAAGCCTTCCTTTGGGGGCACTTCTGGATGGGTGAATGGGGCTTGAAACGCATTTTCTGGAGCCCGAGTTTTCAGTCTTCTGCCATGGTGGCTAGGGGTATATTTAGGGTTGCTCGTAAACTGTGAACAAGGAGGGTCCAGTTGCATGTGGGGCTGCGTAAAGGCTCCCCTGGGGAGTTCACTTGTACCCAAAGCCTTCCTTTGGGGGCACTTCTGGATGGGTGAATGGGGCTTGAAACGCATTTTCTGGAGCCCGAGTTTTCAGTCTTCTGCCATGGTGGCTAGGGGTATATTTAGGGTTGCTCGTAAACAGTGAACAAGGAGTGTCCACTTGCATGTGGGGCTGCGTAAAGGCTCCCCTGGGGAGTTCACTTGTACCCAAAGCCTTCCTCTGGGGGCACATTTGGATGGGCGAATTAGGCTTTTAATGCATTTTCTGGGGCCCGAGTTTTCAGTCGACTGCCAGGCGGGCCAGGGCTATATTTAGGGTTGCTGTGAAAGAGCGAATACGGAGGGTCCAGTTGCATGTGGGGCTGCGTAAAGGCTCCCGTGGGGAGTTCACTTGTACCCAAAGCCTTCCTTTGGGGGCACTTTGGGATGGTCCAAGAGGAATCGCAATGCGTTTTCTGAGGCCCGCTTTTTCAGTCTTCTCCCATTGTGCCGAGGGCTATATTTAGGCTTGCGGTGAAAGAGTGAACCCGGAGGGTCCAGTTGCATGTGGGGCTGCATAAAGGCTCCCCTGGGGAGTTCAGTTGTACCCAAAGCCTTCCTTTGGGGGCACTTCTGGATGGGTGAATGGGGCTTGAAACGCATGTTATGGAGCCCGAGTTTTCAGTCTTCTGCCATGGTGGCTAGGGGTATATTTAGGGTTGCTCGTGAACTGTGAACAAGGAGGGTCCAGTTGCATGTGGGGCTGCGTAAAGGCTCCCCTGGGGAGTTCACTTGTACCCAAAGCCTTCCTTTGGGGGCACTTCTGGATGGGTGAATGGGGCTTGAAACGCATTTTCTGGAGCCCGAGTTTTCAGTCTTCTGCCATGGTGGCTAGGGGTATATTTAGGGTTGCTCGTAAACAGTGAACAAGGAGTGTCCACTTGCATGTGGGGCTGCGTAAAGGCTCCCCTGGGGAGTTCACTTGTACCCAAAGCCTTCCTCTGGGGGCACTTTTGGATGGGCGAATTAGGCTTTTAATGCATTTTCTGGGGCCCGAGTTTTCAGTCGACTGCCAGGCGGGCCAGGGCTATATTTAGGGTTGCTGTGAAAGAGCGAATACGGAGGGTCCAGTTGCATGTGGGGCTGCGTAAAGGCTCCCGTGGGGAGTTCACTTTTACCCAAAGCCTTCCTCTGGGGGCACTTTGGGATGGTCCAAGGGGAATCGCAATGCATTTTCTGAGGCCCGCTTTTTCAGTCTTCTCCAATTGCGCCGAGGGCTATATTTAGGCTTGCGGTGAAAGAGTGAACCCGGAGGGTCCAGTTGCATGTGGGGCTGCATAAAGGCTCCCCTGGGGAGTTCACTTGTACCCAAAGCCTTCCTTTGGGGGCACTTCTGGATAGGCGAAAGGGGCTTGAAACGCTTTTTCTGTGGCCCGAGTTTTCAGTCTTCTGCCATGCTGGCTAGGGTTATATTTAGGGTTGTTGTAAAGAGCGAACACGGGGGGTCCAGTTGCATTTGGGGCTGCATAAAGGCTCCCCTGGGGAGTTCACTTGTACCCAAAGCCTTCCTTTGGGGGCACTTTTGGATGGGCGAATGGGGCTCGTAACACATTTTCTGTGGCCCGAGCTTTCAGTCGACTGCCAGGCGTGCTAGGGCTATATTTAGGCTTGCGGTGAAAGAGTGAACCCGGAGGGTCCAGTTGCATGTGGGGCTGCATAAAGGCTCCCCTGGGGAGTTCAGTTGTACCCAAAGCCTTCCTTTGGGGGCACTTCTGGATGGGTGAATGGGGCTTGAAACGCATTTTCTGGAGCCCGAGTTTTCAGTATTCTGCCATGGTGGCTAGGGTTATATTTAGGGTTGCTGTAAAGAGCGAACATGGAGGGTCCAGTTGCATGTGGGGCTGCGTAAAGGCTCCCCTGGGGAGTTCAGTTGTACCCAAAGCCTTCCTTTGGGGGCACTTCTGGATGGGTGAATGGGGCTTGAAACGCATTTTCTGGAGCCCGAGTTTTCAGTCTTCTGCCATGGTGGCTAGGGGTATATTTAGGGTTGCTCGTAAACAGTGAACAAGGAGTGTCCACTTGCATGTGGGGCTGCGTAAAGGCTCCCCTGGGGAGTTCACTTGTACCCAAAGCCTTCCTCTGGGGGCACATTTGGATGGGCGAATTAGGCTTTTAATGCATTTTCTGGGGCCCGAGTTTTCAGTCGACTGCCAGGCGGGCCAGGGCTATATTTAGGGTTGCTGTGAAAGAGCGAATACGGAGGGTCCAGTTGCATGTGGGGCTGCGTTAAGGCTCCCCTGGGGAGTCCAGTTGTACCCAAAGCCTTCCTTTGGGGGCACTTCTGGATGGGTGAATGGGGCTTGAAACGCATTTTCTGGAGCCCGAGTTTTCAGTCTTCTGCCATGGTGGCTAGGGGTATATTTAGGGTTGCTCGTAAACAGTGAACAAGGAGGGTCCAGTTGCATGTGGGGCTGCGTAAAGGCTCCCCTGGGGAGTTCAGTTGTACCCAAAGCCTTCCTCTGGGGGCACTTTCGGATGGTCCAAGGGGAATCGCAATGCGTTTTCTGGGGCCCGCTTTTTCAGTCTTCTCCCATTGCGCCGAGGGCTATATTTAGGCTTGCAGTGAAAGAGAGAACCCGGAGGGTCCAGTTGTATGTGGGGCTGCATAAAGGCTCCCCTGGGGAGTTCAGTTGTACACAAAGCCTTCCTTTGGGGGCACTTCTGGATGGGCGAAAGGGGCTTGAAACGCTTTTTCTGTGGCCCGAGTTTTCAGTCTTCTGCTATGGTGGCTAGGGTTATATTTAGGGTTGCTGTAAAGACCGAAACCGGAGGGTCTAGTTGCATGTGGGGCTGCGTAAAGGCTCCCCTGGGGAGTCCAGTTGTACCCAAAGCCTTCCTCTGGGGGCACTTTTGGATGGGCGAATGGGGCTTGTAACACATTTTCTGTGGCTCGAACTTTCAGTCGACTGCCAGGCGTGCTAGGGCTCTATTTAGGCTTGCGGTGAAAGAGTGAACCCGGAGGGTCCAGTTGCATGTGGGGCTGCGTAAAGGCTCCCCTGGGGAGTTCAGTTGTACCCAAAGCCTTCCTCTGGGGGCACTTTGGGATGGTCCAAGGGGAATCGCAATGCGTTTTCTGGGGCCCGCTTTTTCGGTCTTCTCCCATTGCGCCGAGGGCTATATTTAGGCTTGCGGTGAAAGAGTGAACCCGGAGGGTCCAGTTGCATGTGGGGCTGCATAAAGGCTCCCCTGGGGAGTTCAGTTGTACCCAAAGCCTTCCTTTGGGGGCACTTCTGGATGGGTGAATGGGGCTTGAAACGCATTTTCTGGAGCCCGAATTTTCAGTCTTCTGCCATGCTGGCTAGTGTTATATTTAGGGTTGCTTGTAAATAGCGAACACGGGGGGTCCAGTTGCGTATGGGCCTGCATAAAGGCTCCCCTGGGGAGTTAAGTTGTACCCAAAGCCTTCCTCTGGGGGCACTTTTGGATGGGTGAATGGGGCTTGTAGCACGTTTTCTGTGGCCCGATTTTTCAGTCGTCTGCCATGCGGGCCAGGGCTATATTTAGGGTTGCTGTGAAAGAGCGAATACGGAGGGTCCAGTTGCATGTGAGGCTGCGTTAAGGCTCCCCTGGGGAGTTCAGGTGTACCCAAAGCCTTCCTTTGGGGGCACTTTGGGATGGTCCAAGGGGAATCGCAATGCGTTTTCTGAGGCCCGCTTTTTCAGTCTTCTCCCATTGTGCCGAGGGCTATATTTAGGCTTGCGGTGAAAGAGTGAACCCGGAGGGTCCAGTTGCATGTGGGGCTGCATAAAGGCTCCCCTGGGGAGTTCAGTTGTACCCAAAGCCTTCCTTTGGGGGCACTTCTGGATGGGTGAATGGGGCTTGAAACGCATTTTCTGGAGCCCGAGTTTTCAGTCTTCTGCCATGGTGGCTAGGGGTATATTTAGGGTTGCTCGTAAACTGTGAACAAGGAGGGACCAGTTGCATGTGGGGCTGCGTAAAGGCTCCCCTGGGGAGTTCACTTGTACCCAAAGCCTTCCTTTGGGGGCACTTCTGGATGGGTGAATGGGGCTTGAAACGCATTTTCTGGAGCCCGAGTTTTCAGTCTTCTGCCATGGTGGCTAGGGGTATATTTAGGGTTGCTCGTAAACAGTGAACAAGGAGTGTCCACTTGCATGTGGGGCTGCGTAAAGGCTCCCCTGGGGAGTTCACTTGTACCCAAAGCCTTCCTCTGGGGGCACATTTGGATGGGCGAATTAGGCTTTTAATGCATTTTCTGGGGCCCGAGTTTTCAGTCGACTGCCAGGCGGGCCAGGGCTATATTTAGGGTTGCTGTGAAAGAGCGAATACGGAGGGTCCAGTTGCATGTGGGGCTGCGTAAAGGCTCCCGTGGGGAGTTCACTTGTACCCAAAGCCTTCCTTTGGGGGCACTTTGGGATGGTCCAAGAGGAATCGCAATGCGTTTTCTGAGGCCCGCTTTTTCAGTCTTCTCCCATTGTGCCGAGGGCTATATTTAGGCTTGCGGTGAAAGAGTGAACCCGGAGGGTCCAGTTGCATGTGGGGCTGCATAAAGGCTCCCCTGGGGAGTTCAGTTGTACCCAAAGCCTTCCTTTGGGGGCACTTCTGGATGGGTGAATGGGGCTTGAAACGCATGTTATGGAGCCCGAGTTTTCAGTCTTCTGCCATGGTGGCTAGTGTTATATTTAGGGTTGCTTGTAAATAGCGAACACGGGGGGTCCAGTTGCGTATGGGCCTGCATAAAGGCTCCCCTGGGGAGTTAAGTTGTACCCAAAGCCTTCCTCTGGGGGCACTTTTGGATGGGTGAATGGGGCTTGTAGCACGTTTTCTGTGGCCCGATTTTTCAGTCGTCTGCCATGCGGGCCAGGGCTATATTTAGGGTTGCTGTGAAAGAGCGAATACGGAGGGTCCAGTTGCATGTGAGGCTGCGTTAAGGCTCCCCTGGGGAGTTCAGGTGTACCCAAAGCCTTCCTTTGGGGGCACTTTGGGATGGTCCAAGGGGAATCGCAATGCGTTTTCTGAGGCCCGCTTTTTCAGTCTTCTCCCATTGTGCCGAGGGCTATATTTAGGCTTGCGGTGAAAGAGTGAACCCGGAGGGTCCAGTTGCATGTGGGGCTGCATAAAGGCTCCCCTGGGGAGTTCAGTTGTACCCAAAGCCTTCCTTTGGGGGCACTTCTGGATGGGTGAATGGGGCTTGAAACGCATTTTCTGGAGCCCGAGTTTTCAGTCTTCTGCCATGGTGGCTAGGGGTATATTTAGGGTTGCTCGTAAACTGTGAACAAGGAGGGTCCAGTTGCATGTGGGGCTGCGTAAAGGCTCCCCTGGGGAGTTCACTTGTACCCAAAGCCTTCCTTTGGGGGCACTTCTGGATGGGTGAATGGGGCTTGAAACGCATTTTCTGGAGCCCGAGTTTTCAGTCTTCTGCCATGGTGGCTAGGGGTATATTTAGGGTTGCTCGTAAACAGTGAACAAGGAGTGTCCACTTGCATGTGGGGCTGCGTAAAGGCTCCCCTGGGGAGTTCACTTGTACCCAAAGCCTTCCTCTGGGGGCACATTTGGATGGGCGAATTAGGCTTTTAATGCATTTTCTGGGGCCCGAGTTTTCAGTCGACTGCCAGGCGGGCCAGGGCTATATTTAGGGTTGCTGTGAAAGAGCGAATACGGAGGGTCCAGTTGCATGTGGGGCTGCGTAAAGGCTCCCGTGGGGAGTTCACTTGTACCCAAAGCCTTCCTTTGGGGGCACTTTGGGATGGTCCAAGAGGAATCGCAATGCGTTTTCTGAGGCCCGCTTTTTCAGTCTTCTCCCATTGTGCCGAGGGCTATATTTAGGCTTGCGGTGAAAGAGTGAACCCGGAGGGTCCAGTTGCATGTGGGGCTGCATAAAGGCTCCCCTGGGGAGTTCAGTTGTACCCAAAGCCTTCCTTTGGGGGCACTTCTGGATGGGTGAATGGGGCTTGAAACGCATGTTATGGAGCCCGAGTTTTCAGTCTTCTGCCATGGTGGCTAGGGGTATATTTAGGGTTGCTCGTAAACTGTGAACAAGGAGGGTCCAGTTGCATGTGGGGCTGCGTAAAGGCTCCCCTGGGGAGTTCACTTGTACCCAAAGCCTTCCTTTGGGGGCACTTCTGGATGGGTGAATGGGGCTTGAAACGCATTTTCTGGAGCCCGAGTTTTCAGTCTTCTGCCATGGTGGCTAGGGGTATATTTAGGGTTGCTCGTAAACAGTGAACAAGGAGTGTCCACTTGCATGTGGGGCTGCGTAAAGGCTCCCCTGGGGAGTTCACTTGTACCCAAAGCCTTCCTCTGGGGGCACTTTTGGATGGGCGAATTAGGCTTTTAATGCATTTTCTGGGGCCCGAGTTTTCAGTCGACTGCCAGGCGGGCCAGGGCTATATTTAGGGTTGCTGTGAAAGAGCGAATACGGAGGGTCCAGTTGCATGTGGGGCTGCGTAAAGGCTCCCGTGGGGAGTTCACTTGTACCCAAAGCCTTCCTCTGGGGGCACTTTGGGATGGTCCAAGGGGAATCGCAATGCATTTTCTGAGGCCCGCTTTTTCAGTCTTCTCCAATTGCGCCGAGGGCTATATTTAGGCTTGCGGTGAAAGAGTGAACCCGGAGGGTCCAGTTGCATGTGGGGCTGCATAAAGGCTCCCCTGGGGAGTTCACTTGTACCCAAAGCCTTCCTTTGGGGGCACTTCTGGATAGGCGAAAGGGGCTTGAAACGCTTTTTCTGTGGCCCGAGTTTTCAGTCTTCTGCCATGCTGGCTAGGGTTATATTTAGGGTTGTTGTAAAGAGCGAACACGGGGGGTCCAGTTGCATTTGGGGCTGCATAAAGGCTCCCCTGGGGAGTTCACTTGTACCCAAAGCCTTCCTTTGGGGGCACTTTTGGATGGGCGAATGGGGCTCGTAACACATTTTCTGTGGCCCGAGCTTTCAGTCGACTGCCAGGCGTGCTAGGGCTATATTTAGGCTTGCGGTGAAAGAGTGAACCCGGAGGGTCCAGTTGCATGTGGGGCTGCGTTAAGGCTCCCCTGGGGAGTCCAGTTGTACCCAAAGCCTTCCTTTGGGGGCACTTCTGGATGGGTGAATGGGGCTTGAAACGCATTTTCTGGAGCCCGAGTTTTCAGTCTTCTGCCATGGTGGCTAGGGGTATATTTAGGGTTGCTCGTAAACAGTGAACAAGGAGGGTCCAGTTGCATGTGGGGCTGCGTAAAGGCTCCCCTGGGGAGTTCAGTTGTACCCAAAGCCTTCCTCTGGGGGCACTTTCGGATGGTCCAAGGGGAATCGCAATGCGTTTTCTGGGGCCCGCTTTTTCAGTCTTCTCCCATTGCGCCGAGGGCTATATTTAGGCTTGCAGTGAAAGAGAGAACCCGGAGGGTCCAGTTGTATGTGGGGCTGCATAAAGGCTCCCCTGGGGAGTTCAGTTGTACACAAAGCCTTCCTTTGGGGGCACTTCTGGATGGGCGAAAGGGGCTTGAAACGCTTTTTCTGTGGCCCGAGTTTTCAGTCTTCTGCTATGGTGGCTAGGGTTATATTTAGGGTTGCTGTAAAGACCGAAACCGGAGGGTCTAGTTGCATGTGGGGCTGCGTAAAGGCTCCCCTGGGGAGTCCAGTTGTACCCAAAGCCTTCCTCTGGGGGCACTTTTGGATGGGCGAATGGGGCTTGTAACACATTTTCTGTGGCTCGAACTTTCAGTCGACTGCCAGGCGTGCTAGGGCTCTATTTAGGCTTGCGGTGAAAGAGTGAACCCGGAGGGTCCAGTTGCATGTGGGGCTGCGTAAAGGCTCCCCTGGGGAGTTCAGTTGTACCCAAAGCCTTCCTCTGGGGGCACTTTGGGATGGTCCAAGGGGAATCGCAATGCGTTTTCTGGGGCCCGCTTTTTCGGTCTTCTCCCATTGCGCCGAGGGCTATATTTAGGCTTGCGGTGAAAGAGTGAACCCGGAGGGTCCAGTTGCATGTGGGGCTGCATAAAGGCTCCCCTGGGGAGTTCACTTTTTCCCGAAGCCTTCCTTTGGGGGCACTTCTAGATGGGTGAATGTGGCTTGAAACGCATGTTATGGAGCCCCAGTTTTCAGTCTTCTGCCATGGTGGCTAGGGTTATATTTAGGGTTGCTGTAAAGAGCGAACATGGAGGGTCCAGTTGCATGTGGGGCTGCGTAAAGGCTCCCCTGGGGAGTTCACTTGTACCCAAAGCCTTCCTCTGGGGGCACATTTGGATGGGCGAATTAGGCTTTTAATGCATTTTCTGGGGCCCGAGTTTTTAGTCGACTGCCAGGCGGGCCAGGGCTATATTTAGGGTTGCTGTGAAAGAGCGAATACGGAGGGTCCAGTTGCATGTGGGGCTGCGTTAAGGCTCCCGTGGGGAGTTCAGATGTACCCAAAGCCTTCCTTTGGGGGCACTTTGGGATGGTCCAAGGGGAATCGCAATGCGTTTTCTGAGGCCCGCTTTTTCAGTCTTCTCCCATTGTGCCGAGGGCTATATTTAGGCTTGCGGTGAAAGAGTGAACCCGGAGGGTCCAGTTGCATGTGGGGCTGCATAAAGGCTCCCCTGGGGAGTTCAGTTGTACCCAAAGCCTTCCTTTGGGGGCACTTCTGGATGGGTGAATGGGGCTTGAAACGCATTTTCTGGAGCCCGAATTTTCAGTCTTCTGCCATGCTGGCTAGTGTTATATTTAGGGTTGCTTGTAAATAGCGAACACGGGGGGTCCAGTTGCGTATGGGCCTGCATAAAGGCTCCCCTGGGGAGTTAAGTTGTACCCAAAGCCTTCCTCTGGGGGCACTTTTGGATGGGTGAATGGGGCTTGTAGCACGTTTTCTGTGGCCCGATTTTTCAGTCGTCTGCCATGCGGGCCAGGGCTATATTTAGGGTTGCTGTGAAAGAGCGAATACGGAGGGTCCAGTTGCATGTGAGGCTGCGTTAAGGCTCCCCTGGGGAGTTCAGGTGTACCCAAAGCCTTCCTTTGGGGGCACTTTGGGATGGTCCAAGGGGAATCGCAATGCGTTTTCTGAGGCCCGCTTTTTCAGTCTTCTCCCATTGTGCCGAGGGCTATATTTAGGCTTGCGGTGAAAGAGTGAACCCGGAGGGTCCAGTTGCATGTGGGGCTGCATAAAGGCTCCCCTGGGGAGTTCAGTTGTACCCAAAGCCTTCCTTTGGGGGCACTTCTGGATGGGTGAATGGGGCTTGAAACGCATTTTCTGGAGCCCGAGTTTTCAGTCTTCTGCCATGGTGGCTAGGGGTATATTTAGGGTTGCTCGTAAACTGTGAACAAGGAGGGTCCAGTTGCATGTGGGGCTGCGTAAAGGCTCCCCTGGGGAGTTCACTTGTACCCAAAGCCTTCCTTTGGGGGCACTTCTGGATGGGTGAATGGGGCTTGAAACGCATTTTCTGGAGCCCGAGTTTTCAGTCTTCTGCCATGGTGGCTAGGGGTATATTTAGGGTTGCTCGTAAACAGTGAACAAGGAGTGTCCACTTGCATGTGGGGCTGCGTAAAGGCTCCCCTGGGGAGTTCACTTGTACCCAAAGCCTTCCTCTGGGGGCACATTTGGATGGGCGAATTAGGCTTTTAATGCATTTTCTGGGGCCCGAGTTTTCAGTCGACTGCCAGGCGGGCCAGGGCTATATTTAGGGTTGCTGTGAAAGAGCGAATACGGAGGGTCCAGTTGCATGTGGGGCTGCGTAAAGGCTCCCGTGGGGAGTTCACTTGTACCCAAAGCCTTCCTTTGGGGGCACTTTGGGATGGTCCAAGAGGAATCGCAATGCGTTTTCTGAGGCCCGCTTTTTCAGTCTTCTCCCATTGTGCCGAGGGCTATATTTAGGCTTGCGGTGAAAGAGTGAACCCGGAGGGTCCAGTTGCATGTGGGGCTGCATAAAGGCTCCCCTGGGGAGTTCAGTTGTACCCAAAGCCTTCCTTTGGGGGCACTTCTGGATGGGTGAATGGGGCTTGAAACGCATGTTATGGAGCCCGAGTTTTCAGTCTTCTGCCATGGTGGCTAGGGGTATATTTAGGGTTGCTCGTAAACTGTGAACAAGGAGGGTCCAGTTGCATGTGGGGCTGCGTAAAGGCTCCCCTGGGGAGTTCACTTGTACCCAAAGCCTTCCTTTGGGGGCACTTCTGGATGGGTGAATGGGGCTTGAAACGCATTTTCTGGAGCCCGAGTTTTCAGTCTTCTGCCATGGTGGCTAGGGGTATATTTAGGGTTGCTCGTAAACAGTGAACAAGGAGTGTCCACTTGCATGTGGGGCTGCGTAAAGGCTCCCCTGGGGAGTTCACTTGTACCCAAAGCCTTCCTCTGGGGGCACTTTTGGATGGGCGAATTAGGCTTTTAATGCATTTTCTGGGGCCCGAGTTTTCAGTCGACTGCCAGGCGGGCCAGGGCTATATTTAGGGTTGCTGTGAAAGAGCGAATACGGAGGGTCCAGTTGCATGTGGGGCTGCGTAAAGGCTCCCGTGGGGAGTTCACTTGTACCCAAAGCCTTCCTCTGGGGGCACTTTGGGATGGTCCAAGGGGAATCGCAATGCATTTTCTGAGGCCCGCTTTTTCAGTCTTCTCCAATTGCGCCGAGGGCTATATTTAGGCTTGCGGTGAAAGAGTGAACCCGGAGGGTCCAGTTGCATGTGGGGCTGCATAAAGGCTCCCCTGGGGAGTTCACTTGTACCCAAAGCCTTCCTTTGGGGGCACTTCTGGATAGGCGAAAGGGGCTTGAAACGCTTTTTCTGTGGCCCGAGTTTTCAGTCTTCTGCCATGCTGGCTAGGGTTATATTTAGGGTTGTTGTAAAGAGCGAACACGGGGGGTCCAGTTGCATTTGGGGCTGCATAAAGGCTCCCCTGGGGAGTTCACTTGTACCCAAAGCCTTCCTTTGGGGGCACTTTTGGATGGGCGAATGGGGCTCGTAACACATTTTCTGTGGCCCGAGCTTTCAGTCGACTGCCAGGCGTGCTAGGGCTATATTTAGGCTTGCGGTGAAAGAGTGAACCCGGAGGGTCCAGTTGCATGTGGGGCTGCGTTAAGGCTCCCCTGGGGAGTCCAGTTGTACCCAAAGCCTTCCTTTGGGGGCACTTCTGGATGGGTGAATGGGGCTTGAAACGCATTTTCTGGAGCCCGAGTTTTCAGTCTTCTGCCATGGTGGCTAGGGGTATATTTAGGGTTGCTCGTAAACAGTGAACAAGGAGGGTCCAGTTGCATGTGGGGCTGCGTAAAGGCTCCCCTGGGGAGTTCAGTTGTACCCAAAGCCTTCCTCTGGGGGCACTTTCGGATGGTCCAAGGGGAATCGCAATGCGTTTTCTGGGGCCCGCTTTTTCAGTCTTCTCCCATTGCGCCGAGGGCTATATTTAGGCTTGCAGTGAAAGAGAGAACCCGGAGGGTCCAGTTGTATGTGGGGCTGCATAAAGGCTCCCCTGGGGAGTTCAGTTGTACACAAAGCCTTCCTTTGGGGGCACTTCTGGATGGGCGAAAGGGGCTTGAAACGCTTTTTCTGTGGCCCGAGTTTTCAGTCTTCTGCTATGGTGGCTAGGGTTATATTTAGGGTTGCTGTAAAGACCGAAACCGGAGGGTCTAGTTGCATGTGGGGCTGCGTAAAGGCTCCCCTGGGGAGTCCAGTTGTACCCAAAGCCTTCCTCTGGGGGCACTTTTGGATGGGCGAATGGGGCTTGTAACACATTTTCTGTGGCTCGAACTTTCAGTCGACTGCCAGGCGTGCTAGGGCTCTATTTAGGCTTGCGGTGAAAGAGTGAACCCGGAGGGTCCAGTTGCATGTGGGGCTGCGTAAAGGCTCCCCTGGGGAGTTCAGTTGTACCCAAAGCCTTCCTCTGGGGGCACTTTGGGATGGTCCAAGGGGAATCGCAATGCGTTTTCTGGGGCCCGCTTTTTCGGTCTTCTCCCATTGCGCCGAGGGCTATATTTAGGCTTGCGGTGAAAGAGTGAACCCGGAGGGTCCAGTTGCATGTGGGGCTGCATAAAGGCTCCCCTGGGGAGTTCACTTTTTCCCGAAGCCTTCCTTTGGGGGCACTTCTAGATGGGTGAATGTGGCTTGAAACGCATGTTATGGAGCCCCAGTTTTCAGTCTTCTGCCATGGTGGCTAGGGTTATATTTAGGGTTGCTGTAAAGAGCGAACATGGAGGGTCCAGTTGCATGTGGGGCTGCGTAAAGGCTCCCCTGGGGAGTTCACTTGTACCCAAAGCCTTCCTCTGGGGGCACATTTGGATGGGCGAATTAGGCTTTTAATGCATTTTCTGGGGCCCGAGTTTTTAGTCGACTGCCAGGCGGGCCAGGGCTATATTTAGGGTTGCTGTGAAAGAGCGAATACGGAGGGTCCAGTTGCATGTGGGGCTGCGTTAAGGCTCCCCTGGGGAGTTCAGATGTACCCAAAGCCTTCCTTTGGGGGCACTTTGGGATGGTCCAAGGGGAATCGCAATGCGTTTTCTGAGGCCCGCTTTTTCAGTCTTCTCCCATTGTGCCGAGGGCTATATTTAGGCTTGCGGTGAAAGAGTGAACCCGGAGGGTCCAGTTGCATGTGGGGCTGCATAAAGGCTCCCCTGGGGAGTTCCGTTGTACCCAAAGCCTTCCTTTGGGGGCACTTCTGGATGGGTGAATGGGGCTTGAAACGCATTTTCTGGAGCCCGAATTTTCAGTCTTCTGCCATGCTGGCTAGTGTTATATTTAGGGTTGCTTGTAAATAGCGAACACGGGGGGTCCAGTTGCGTATGGGCCTGCATAAAGGCTCCCCTGGGGAGTTAAGTTGTACCCAAAGCCTTCCTCTGGGGGCACTTTTGGATGGGTGAATGGGGCTTGTAGCACGTTTTCTGTGGCCCGATTTTTCAGTCGTCTGCCATGCGGGCCAGGGCTATATTTAGGGTTGCTGTGAAAGAGCGAATACGGAGGGTCCAGTTGCATGTGAGGCTGCGTTAAGGCTCCCCTGGGGAGTTCAGGTGTACCCAAAGCCTTCCTTTGGGGGCACTTTGGGATGGTCCAAGGGGAATCGCAATGCGTTTTCTGAGGCCCGCTTTTTCAGTCTTCTCCCATTGTGCCGAGGGCTATATTTAGGCTTGCGGTGAAAGAGTGAACCCGGAGGGTCCAGTTGCATGTGGGGCTGCATAAAGGCTCCCCTGGGGAGTTCAGTTGTACCCAAAGCCTTCCTTTGGGGGCACTTCTGGATGGGTGAATGGGGCTTGAAACGCATTTTCTGGAGCCCGAGTTTTCAGTCTTCTGCCATGGTGGCTAGGGGTATATTTAGGGTTGCTCGTAAACTGTGAACAAGGAGGGTCCAGTTGCATGTGGGGCTGCGTAAAGGCTCCCCTGGGGAGTTCACTTGTACCCAAAGCCTTCCTTTGGGGGCACTTCTGGATGGGTGAATGGGGCTTGAAACGCATTTTCTGGAGCCCGAGTTTTCAGTCTTCTGCCATGGTGGCTAGGGGTATATTTAGGGTTGCTGTGAAAGAGCGAATACGGAGGGTCCAGTTGCATGTGGGGCTGCGTAAAGGCTCCCCTGGGGAGTTCACTTGTACCCAAAGCCTTCCTCTGGGGGCACATTTGGATGGGCGAATTAGGCTTTTAATGCATTTTCTGGGGCCCGAGTTTTCAGTCGACTGCCAGGCGGGCCAGGGCTATATTTAGGGTTGCTGTGAAAGAGCGAATACGGAGGGTCCAGTTGCATGTGGGGCTGCGTAAAGGCTCCCGTGGGGAGTTCACTTGTACCCAAAGCCTTCCTTTGGGGGCACTTTGGGATGGTCCAAGAGGAATCGCAATGCGTTTTCTGAGGCCCGCTTTTTCAGTCTTCTCCCATTGTGCCGAGGGCTATATTTAGGCTTGCGGTGAAAGAGTGAACCCGGAGGGTCCAGTTGCATGTGGGGCTGCATAAAGGCTCCCCTGGGGAGTTCAGTTGTACCCAAAGCCTTCCTTTGGGGGCACTTCTGGATGGGTGAATGGGGCTTGAAACGCATGTTATGGAGCCCGAGTTTTCAGTCTTCTGCCATGGTGGCTAGGGGTATATTTAGGGTTGCTCGTAAACTGTGAACAAGGAGGGTCCAGTTGCATGTGGGGCTGCGTAAAGGCTCCCCTGGGGAGTTCACTTGTACCCAAAGCCTTCCTTTGGGGGCACTTCTGGATGGGTGAATGGGGCTTGAAACGCATTTTCTGGAGCCCGAGTTTTCAGTCTTCTGCCATGGTGGCTAGGGGTATATTTAGGGTTGCTCGTAAACAGTGAACAAGGAGTGTCCACTTGCATGTGGGGCTGCGTAAAGGCTCCCCTGGGGAGTTCACTTGTACCCAAAGCCTTCCTCTGGGGGCACTTTTGGATGGGCGAATTAGGCTTTTAATGCATTTTCTGGGGCCCGAGTTTTCAGTCGACTGCCAGGCGGGCCAGGGCTATATTTAGGGTTGCTGTGAAAGAGCGAATACGGAGGGTCCAGTTGCATGTGGGGCTGCGTAAAGGCTCCCGTGGGGAGTTCACTTGTACCCAAAGCCTTCCTCTGGGGGCACTTTGGGATGGTCCAAGGGGAATCGCAATGCATTTTCTGAGGCCCGCTTTTTCAGTCTTCTCCAATTGCGCCGAGGGCTATATTTAGGCTTGCGGTGAAAGAGTGAACCCGGAGGGTCCAGTTGCATGTGGGGCTGCATAAAGGCTCCCCTGGGGAGTTCACTTGTACCCAAAGCCTTCCTTTGGGGGCACTTCTGGATAGGCGAAAGGGGCTTGAAACGCTTTTTCTGTGGCCCGAGTTTTCAGTCTTCTGCCATGCTGGCTAGGGTTATATTTAGGGTTGTTGTAAAGAGCGAACACGGGGGGTCCAGTTGCATTTGGGGCTGCATAAAGGCTCCCCTGGGGAGTTCACTTGTACCCAAAGCCTTCCTTTGGGGGCACTTTTGGATGGGCGAATGGGGCTCGTAACACATTTTCTGTGGCCCGAGCTTTCAGTCGACTGCCAGGCGTGCTAGGGCTATATTTAGGCTTGCGGTGAAAGAGTGAACCCGGAGGGTCCAGTTGCATGTGGGGCTGCATAAAGGCTCCCCTGGGGAGTTCAGTTGTACCCAAAGCCTTCCTTTGGGGGCACTTCTGGATGGGTGAATGGGGCTTGAAACGCATTTTATGGAGCCCGAGTTTTCAGTATTCTGCCATGGTGGCTAGGGTTATATTTAGGGTTGCTGTAAAGAGCGAACATGGAGGGTCCAGTTGCATGTGGGGCTGCGTAAAGGCTCCCCTGGGGAGTTCAGTTGTACCCAAAGCCTTCCTTTGGGGGCACTTCTGGATGGGTGAATGGGGCTTGAAACGCATTTTCTGGAGCCCGAGTTTTCAGTCTTCTGCCATGGTGGCTAGGGGTATATTTAGGGTTGCTCGTAAACAGTGAACAAGGAGTGTCCACTTGCATGTGGGGCTGCGTAAAGGCTCCCCTGGGGAGTTCACTTGTACCCAAAGCCTTCCTCTGGGGGCACATTTGGATGGGCGAATTAGGCTTTTAATGCATTTTCTGGGGCCCGAGTTTTCAGTCGACTGCCAGGCGGGCCAGGGCTATATTTAGGGTTGCTGTGAAAGAGCGAATACGGAGGGTCCAGTTGCATGTGGGGCTGCGTTAAGGCTCCCCTGGGGAGTCCAGTTGTACCCAAAGCCTTCCTTTGGGGGCACTTCTGGATGGGTGAATGGGGCTTGAAACGCATTTTATGGAGCCCGAGTTTTCAGTCTTCTGCCATGGTGGCTAGGGGTATATTTAGGGTTGCTCGTAAACAGTGAACAAGGAGGGTCCAGTTGCATGTGGGGCTGCGTAAAGGCTCCCCTGGGGAGTTCAGTTGTACCCAAAGCCTTCCTCTGGGGGCACTTTCGGATGGTCCAAGGGGAATCGCAATGCGTTTTCTGGGGCCCGCTTTTTCAGTCTTCTCCCATTGCGCCGAGGGCTATATTTAGGCTTGCAGTGAAAGAGAGAACCCGGAGGGTCCAGTTGTATGTGGGGCTGCATAAAGGCTCCCCTGGGGAGTTCAGTTGTACACAAAGCCTTCCTTTGGGGGCACTTCTGGATGGGCGAAAGGGGCTTGAAACGCTTTTTCTGTGGCCCGAGTTTTCAGTCTTCTGCCATGGTGGCTAGGGTTATATTTAGGGTTGCTGTAAAGACCGAAACCGGAGGGTCTAGTTGCATGTGGGGCTGCGTAAAGGCTCCCCTGGGGAGTCCAGTTGTACCCAAAGCCTTCCTCTGGGGGCACTTTTGGATGGGCGAATGGGGCTTGTAACACATTTTCTGTGGCTCGAACTTTCAGTCGACTGCCAGGCGTGCTAGGGCTCTATTTAGGCTTGCGGTGAAAGAGTGAACCCGGAGGGTCCAGTTGCATGTGGGGCTGCGTAAAGGCTCCCCTGGGGAGTTCAGTTGTACCCAAAGCCTTCCTCTGGGGGCACTTTGGGATGGTCCAAGGGGAATCGCAATGCGTTTTCTGGGGCCCGCTTTTTCGGTCTTCTCCCATTGCGCCGAGGGCTATATTTAGGCTTGCGGTGAAAGAGTGAACCCGGAGGGTCCAGTTGCATGTGGGGCTGCATAAAGGCTCCCCTGGGGAGTTCACTTTTTCCCGAAGCCTTCCTTTGGGGGCACTTCTAGATGGGTGAATGTGGCTTGAAACGCATGTTATGGAGCCCCAGTTTTCAGTCTTCTGCCATGGTGGCTAGGGTTATATTTAGGGTTGCTGTAAAGAGCGAACATGGAGGGTCCAGTTGCATGTGGGGCTGCGTAAAGGCTCCCCTGGGGAGTTCACTTGTACCCAAAGCCTTCCTCTGGGGGCACATTTGGATGGGCGAATTAGGCTTTTAATGCATTTTCTGGGGCCCGAGTTTTTAGTCGACTGCCAGGCGGGCCAGGGCTATATTTAGGGTTGCTGTGAAAGAGCGAATACGGAGGGTCCAGTTGCATGTGGGGCTGCGTAAAGGCTCCCCTGGGGAGTCCAGTTGTACCCAAAGCCTTCCTTTGGGGGCACTTTGGGATGGTCCAAGAGGAATCGCAATGCGTTTTCTGAGGCCCGCTTTTTCAGTCTTCTCCAATTGCGCCGAGGGCTATATTTAGGCTTGCGGTGAAAGAGTGAACCCGGAGGGTCCAGTTGCATGTGGGGCTGCATAAAGGCTCCCCTGGGGAGTTCAGTTGTACCCAAAGCCTTCCTTTGGGGGCACTTCTGGATGGGTGAATGGGGCTTGAAACGCATTTTCTGGAGCCCGAATTTTCAGTCTTCTGCCATGCTGGCTAGTGTTATATTTAGGGTTGCTCGTAAACTGTGAACAAGGAGGGTCCAGTTGCATGTGGGGCTGCGTAAAGGCTCCCCTGGGGAGTTCACTTGTACCCAAAGCCTTCCTCTGGGGGCACTTTTGGATGGGTGAATGGGGCTTGTAGCACGTTTTCTGTGGCCCGATTTTTCAGTCGTCTGCCATGCGGGCCAGGGCTATATTTAGGGTTGCTGTGAAAGAGCGAATACGGAGGGTCCAGTTGCATGTGGGGCTGCGTTAAGGCTCCCCTGGGGAGTTCAGGTGTACCCAAAGCCTTCCTTTGGGGGCACTTTGGGATGGTCCAAGGGGAATCGCAATGCGTTTTCTGAGGCCCGCTTTTTCAGTCTTCTCCCATTGTGCCGAGGGCTATATTTAGGCTTGCGGTGAAAGAGTGAACCCGGAGGGTCCAGTTGCATGTGGGGCTGCATAAAGGCTCCCCTGGGGAGTTCAGTTGTACCCAAAGCCTTCCTTTGGGGGCACTTCTGGATGGGTGAATGGGGCTTGAAACGCATTTTCTGGAGCCCGAGTTTTCAGTCTTCTGCCATGGTGGCTAGGGGTATATTTAGGGTTGCTCGTAAACTGTGAACAAGGAGGGTCCAGTTGCATGTGGGGCTGCGTAAAGGCTCCCCTGGGGAGTTCACTTGTACCCAAAGCCTTCCTTTGGGGGCACTTCTGGATGGGTGAATCGGGCTTGAAACGCATTTTCTGGAGCCCGAGTTTTCAGTCTTCTGCCATGGTGGCTAGGGGTATATTTAGGGTTGCTCGTAAACAGTGAACAAGGAGTGTCCACTTGCATGTGGGGCTGCGTAAAGGCTCCCCTGGGGAGTTCACTTGTACCCAAAGCCTTCCTCTGGGGGCACTTTTGGATGGGCGAATTAGGCTTTTAATGCATTTTCTGGGGCCCGAGTTTTCAGTCGACTGCCAGGTTGCCAGGGCTATATTTAGGGTTGCTGTGAAAGAGCGAATACGGAGGGTCCAGTTGCATGTGGGGCTGCGTAAAGGCTCCCGTGGGGAGTTCACTTGTACCCAAAGCCTTCCTTTGGGGGCACTTTGGGATGGTCCAAGGGGAATCGCAATGCGTTTTCTGAGGCCCGCTTTTTCAGTCTTCTCCAATTGCGCCGAGGGCTATATTTAGGCTTGCGGTGAAAGAGTGAACCCGGAGGGTCCAGTTGCATGTGGGGCTGCATAAAGGCTCCCCTGGGGAGTTCACTTGTACCCAAAGCCTTCCTTTGGGGGCACTTCTGGATAGGCGAAAGGGGCTTGAAACGCTTTTTCTGTGGCCCGAGTTTTCAGTCTTCTGCCATGCTGGCTAGGGTTATATTTAGGGTTGTTGTAAAGAGCGAACACGGAGGGTCCAGTTGCATTTGGGGCTGCATAAAGGCTCCCCTGGGGAGTTCACTTGTACCCAAAGCCTTCCTTTGGGGGCACTTTTGGATGGGCGAATGGGGCTCGTAACACATTTTCTGTGGCCCGAGCTTTCAGTCGACTGCCAGGCGTGCTAGGGCTATATTTAGGCTTGCGGTGAAAGAGTGAACCCGGAGGGTCCAGTTGCATGTGGGGCTGCATAAAGGCTCCCCTGGGGAGTTCAGTTGTACCCAAAGCCTTCCTTTGGGGGCACTTCTGGATGGGTGAATGGGGCTTGAAACGCATTTTATGGAGCCCGAGTTTTCAGTCTTCTGCCATGGTGGCTAGGGTTATATTTAGGGTTGCTGTAAAGAGCGAACATGGAGGGTCCAGTTGCATGTGGGGCTGCGTAAAGGCTCCCCTGGGGAGTTCACTTGTACCCAAAGCCTTCCTTTGGGGGCACTTCTGGATGGGTGAATGGGGCTTGAAACGCATTTTCTGGAGCCCGAGTTTTCAGTCTTCTGCCATGGTGGCTAGGGGTATATTTAGGGTTGCTCGTAAACAGTGAACAAGGAGTGTCCACTTGCATGTGGGGCTGCGTAAAGGCTCCCCTGGGGAGTTCACTTGTACCCAAAGCCTTCCTCTGGGGGCACTTTTGGATGGGCGAATTAGGCTTTTAATGCATTTTCTGGGGCCCGAGTTTTCAGTCGACTGCCAGGCGGGCCAGGGCTATATTTAGGGTTGCTGTGAAAGAGCGAATACGGAGGGTCCAGTTGCATGTGGGGCTGCGTTAAGGCTCCCCTGGGGAGTCCAGTTGTACCCAAAGCCTTCCTTTGGGGGCACTTCTGGATGGGTGAATGGGGCTTGAAACGCATTTTCTGGAGCCCGAGTTTTCAGTCTTCTGCCATGGTGGCTAGGGGTATATTTAGGGTTGCTCGTAAACAGTGAACAAGGAGGGTCCAGTTGCATGTGGGGCTGCGTAAAGGCTCCCCTGGGGAGTTCAGTTGTACCCAAAGCCTTCCTCTGGGGGCACTTTCGGATGGTCCAAGGGGAATCGCAATGCGTTTTCTGGGGCCCGCTTTTTCAGTCTTCTCCCATTGCGCCGAGGGCTATATTTAGGCTTGCAGTGAAAGAGAGAACCCGGAGGGTCCAGTTGTATGTGGGGCTGCATAAAGGCTCCCCTGGGGAGTTCAGTTGTACACAAAGCCTTCCTTTGGGGGCACTTCTGGATGGGCGAAAGGGGCTTGAAACGCTTTTTCTGTGGCCCGAGTTTTCAGTCTTCTGCTATGGTGGCTAGGGTTATATTTAGGGTTGCTGTAAAGACCGAAACCGGAGGGTCCAGTTGCATGTGGGGCTGCGTAAAGGCTCCCCTGGGGAGTTCAGTTGTACCCAAAGCCTTCCTCTGGGGGCACTTTGGGATGGTCCAAGGGGAATCGCAATGCGTTTTCTGGGGCCCGCTTTTTCGGTCTTCTCCCATTGCGCCGAGGGCTATATTTAGGCTTGCAGTGAAAGAGAGAACCCGGAGGGTCCAGTTGTATGTGGGGCTGCGTAAAGGCTCCCCTGGGGAGTTCAGTTGTACCCAAAGCCTTCCTTTCGGGGCACTTCTGGATGGGTGAATGGGGCTTGAAACGCATTTTCTGGAGCCCGAGTTTTCAGTCTTCTGCCATGGTGGCTAGGGGTATATTTAGGGTTGCTCGTAAACAGTGAACAAGGAGTGTCCACTTGCATGTGGGGCTGCGTAAAGGCTCCCCTGGGGAGTTCACTTGTACCCAAAGCCTTCCTCTGGGGGCACTTTTGGATGGGCGAATTAGGCTTTTAATGCATTTTCTGGGGCCCGAGTTTTCAGTCGACTGCCAGGTTGCCAGGGCGATATTTAGGGTTGCTGTGAAAGAGCGAATACGGAGGGTCCAGTTGCATGTGGGGCTGCGTAAAGGCTCCCGTGGGGAGTTCACTTGTACCCAAAGCCTTCCTTTGGGGGCACTTTGGGATGGTCCAAGGGGAATCGCAATGCGTTTTCTGAGGCCCGCTTTTTCAGTCTTCTCCAATTGCGCCGAGGGCTATATTTAGGCTTGCGGTGAAAGAGTGAACCCGGAGGGTCCAGTTGCATGTGGGGCTGCATAAAGGCTCCCCTGGGGAGTTCACTTGTACCCAAAGCCTTCCTTTGGGGGCACTTCTGGATAGGCGAAAGGGGCTTGAAACGCTTTTTCTGTGGCCCGAGTTTTCAGTCTTCTGCCATGCTGGCTAGGGTTATATTTAGGGTTGTTGTAAAGAGCGAACACGGAGGGTCCAGTTGCATTTGGGGCTGCATAAAGGCTCCCCTGGGGATTTCACTTGTACCCAAAGCCTTCCTTTGGGGGCACTTTTGGATGGGCGAATGGGGCTCGTAACACATTTTCTGTGGCCCGAGCTTTCAGTCGACTGCCAGGCGTGCTAGGGCTATATTTAGGCTTGCGGTGAAAGAGTGAACCCGGAGGGTCCAGTTGCATGTGGGGCTGCGTAAAGGCTCCCCTGGGGAGTCCAGTTGTACCCAAAGCCTTCCTTTGGGGGCACTTCTGGATGGGCGAAAGGGGCTTGAAACGCTTTTTCTGTGGCCCGAGTTTTCAGTCTTCTGCTATGGTGGCTAGGGTTATATTTAGGGTTGCTGTAAAGACCGAAACCGGAGGGTCCAGTTGCATGTGGGGCTGCGTAAAGGCTCCCCTGGGGAGTTCACTTGTACGCAAAGCCTTCCTTTGGGGGCACTTTTGGATGGGTGAATGGGGCTCGTAAGACATTTTCTGTGGCCCGAGCTTTCAGTCGACTGCCAGGCGTGCTAGGGCTATATTTAGGCTTGCGGTGAAAGAGAGAACCCGGAGGGTCCAGTTGTATGTGGGGCTGCATAAAGGCTCCCCTGGGGAGTTCAGTTTTACCCAAAGCCTTCCTTTGGGGGCACTTCTGGATGGGTGAATGGGGCTTGAAACGCATTTTCTGGAGCCCGAGTTTTCAGTCTTCTGCCATGGTGGCTAGGGGTATATTTAGGGTTGCTTGTAAACAGTGAACAAGGAGTGTCCACTTGCATATGGGGCTGCGTAAAGGCTCCCCTGGGGAGTTCACTTGTACCCAAAGCCTTCCTCTGGGGGCACTTTTGGATGGGCGAATTAGGCTTTTAATGCATTTTCTGGGGCCCGAGTTTTCAGTCGACTGCCAGGCGGGCCAGGGCTATATTTAGGGTTGCTGTGAAAGAGCGAATACGGAGGGTCCAGTTGCATATGGGGCTGCGTAAAGGCTCCCGTGGGGAGTTCACTTGTACCCAAAGCCTTCCTTTGGGGGCACTTTGGGATGGTCCAAGGGGAATCGCAATGCGTTTTCTGAGGCCCGCTTTTTCAGTCTTCTCCAATTGCGCCGAGGGCTATATTTAGGCTTGCGGTGAAAGAGAGAACACGGAGGGTCCAGTTGTATGTGGGGCTGCATAAAGGCTCCCCTGGGGAGTTCACTTGTACCCAAAGCCTTCCTTTGGGGGCACTTTTGGATGGGCGAATGGGGCTCGTAACACATTTTCTGTGGCCCGAGCTTTCAGTCGACTGCCAGGCGTGCTAGGGCTATATTTAGGCTTGCGGTGAAAGAGTGAACCCGGAGGGTCCAGTTGCATGTGGGGCTGCGTAAAGGCTCCCCTGGGGAGTTCACTTGTACCCAAAGCCTTCCTTTGGGGGCACTTCTGGATGGGTGAATGGGGCTTGAAACGCATTTTCTGGAGCCCGAGTTTTCAGTCTTCTGCCATGGTGGCTAGGGGTATATTTAGGGTTGCTCGTAAACAGTGAACAAGGAGTGTCCACTTGCATGTGGGGCTGCGTAAAGGCTCCCCTGGGGAGTTCACTTGTACCCAAAGCCTTCCTCTGGGGGCACATTTGGATGGGCGAATTAGGCTTTTAATGCATTTTCTGGGGCCCGAGTTTTCAGTCGACTGCCAGGCGGGCCAGGGCTATATTTAGGGTTGCTGTGAAAGAGCGAATACGGAGGGTCCAGTTGCATGTGGGGCTGCGTTAAGGCTCCCCTGGGGAGTCCAGTTGTACCCAAAGCCTTCCTTTGGGGGCACTTCTGGATGGGTGAATGGGGCTTGAAACGCATTTTATGGAGCCCGAGTTTTCAGTCTTCTGCCATGGTGGCTAGGGGTATATTTAGGGTTGCTCGTAAACAGTGAACAAGGAGGGTTCAGTTGCATGTGGGGCTGCGTAAAGGCTCCCCTGGGGAGTTCAGTTGTACCCAAAGCCTTCCTCTGGGGGCACTTTCGGATGGTCCAAGGGGAATCGCAATGCGTTTTCTGGGGCCCGCTTTTTCAGTCTTCTCCCATTGCGCCGAGGGCTATATTTAGGCTTGCAGTGAAAGAGAGAACCCGGAGGGTCCAGTTGTATGTGGGGCTGCATAAAGGCTCCCCTGGGGAGTTCAGTTGTACACAAAGCCTTCCTTTGGGGGCACTTCTGGATGGGCGAAAGGGGCTTGAAACGCTTTTTCTGTGGCCCGAGTTTTCAGTCTTCTGCTATGGTGGCTAGGGTTATATTTAGGGTTGCTGTAAAGACCGAAACCGGAGGGTCTAGTTGCATGTGGGGCTGCGTAAAGGCTCCCCTGGGGAGTCCAGTTGTACCCAAAGCCTTCCTCTGGGGGCACTTTTGGATGGGCGAATGGGGCTTGTAACACATTTTCTGTGGCTCGAACTTTCAGTCGACTGCCAGGCGTGCTAGGGCTCTATTTAGGCTTGCGGTGAAAGAGTGAACCCGGAGGGTCCAGTTGCATGTGGGGCTGCGTAAAGGCTCCCCTGGGGAGTTCAGTTGTACCCAAAGCCTTCCTCTGGGGGCACTTTGGGATGGTCCAAGGGGAATCGCAATGCGTTTTCTGGGGCCCGCTTTTTCGGTCTTCTCCCATTGCGCCGAGGGCTATATTTAGGCTTGCAGTGAAAGAGAGAACCCGGAGGGTCCAGTTGTATGTGGGGCTGCATAAAGGCTCCCCTGGGGAGTTCAGTTTTACCCAAAGCCTTCCTTTCGGGGCACTTCTGGATGGGTGAATGGGGCTTGAAACGCATTTTCTGGAGCCCGAGATTTCAGTCTTCTGCCATGGTGGCTAGGGGTATATTTAGGGTTGCTCGTAAACAGTGAACAAGGAGTGTCCACTTGCATGTGGGGCTGCGTAAAGGCTCCCCTGGGGAGTTCACTTGTACCCAAAGCCTTCCTCTGGGGGCACTTTTGGATGGGCGAATTAGGCTTTTAATGCATTTTCTGGGGCCCGAGTTTTCAGTCGACTGCCAGGCGGGCCAGGGTTATATTTAGGGTTGCTGTGAAAGAGCGAATACGGAGGGTCCAGTTGCATGTGGGGCTGCGTAAAGGCTCCCGTGGGGAGTTCACTTGTACCCAAAGCCTTCCTTTGGGGGCACTTTGGGATGGTCCAAGGGGAATCGCAATGCGTTTTCTGAGGCCCGCTTTTTCAGTCTTCTCCAATTGCGCCGAGGGCTATATTTAGGCTTGCGGTGAAAGAGCGAATACGGAGGGTCCTGTTGCATGTGGGGCTGCATAAAGGCTCCCCTGGGGTGTTCAGTTGTACCCAAAGCTTTCCTCTGGGGCCACTTGAGTTTTGTCTTGGGCCAATCGGGGAAGGAGATCCCACGACACAGTGGTCCGGCCACGAGCTGCATGCGTAGCAGCCGTATCGTGAAAAAAGAGCCTATCATCCTCTGGCTCGGGGGCTGGTTGTCCCCGAGACGAAAGCTTCTGTCCTGTCCGGAGCGGCGGCCGTCCTTCCCGAACAGCCACGCTCCGGTCCCGGGCGATGTGTGTGCTAGCCGCACTAGGACCCGGTCGAACCTCTGTCGGCTCCGCTATTTCGATCGCAGGAAACGTGTGTCCCTCTACGGGCTGCGTGTGTCCGTCTTCCCGAGCCCCTAGGCTCCGGTCCTGCGCGACGTGTGTGCTAGCCGCACCGGGGTCCGGGTCCCGCCTTGGGCGGCTCGACGAAAGTGATCGCAAGACACGGGTGACCGGCCACAAGCGGTGTGGGTGCCAGCCTTGCCGCGAAGCAGGAAGCTGTGTTCCGTTCGCTCGGGAGCCGTCCGTCCCGGAGAGGCCGCCGTCTTTCCCGAACGCCAAGACTCCGGTCCTGGGCGACGTGTGTGCTAGCCGCGCCGGGGTCCGGGTCCCGCCTTGGGCGGCTGGACTAAAGTGATCGCAAGACACGGTTGTGCGGCCACAAGCGCTGTGGCTGCCAGCCGTGTCGAGAAGTGGAGGCTGTCGTTCAGCGGCTCGGCGTTACGCAGTGCCGGGGACCGGGGATTCAGACAATCCAGAGCGGCAGGCGTCTGGATGTGGACCCTGGGCTTCGGTCCTGGGCGACGTGTGTGCTAGCCGCACCGGGGTCCGGGTCCCGCCTTGGGCGGCTCGACTAAAATGACCGTAAGATACGGGTGACCCGCCACAAGCGGTGTGCCTGCCAGCCTTGCCGCGAAGCGTGTGGCTGTCCTCCGCCGGCTAGTGGGCTGGCAGTCGCGGGGTCATGGGGTTCTGTCCTCTACGGAGCGACAGCCGTCCGTCCCGAACAACCACGCTCCTATCCTGGGCGACGTGTGTGCTAGCCGCACTGGGGTCCGGGTTCTGTCTTGGGCGAATCGGGGAAGGAGATCCCACGACACAGTGGTCCGGCCACGAGCTGCATGCGTAGCAGCCATGTCGTGAAACAAGAGGCTGTCATCCTGTGCCTCTAGGGCTGGTTGTCCCCGACACGAAAGCTTCTGTCCTGTCCGGAGCGGCGGCCGTCCTTCCCGAACAGCCACGCTCCGGTCCTGGGCGATGTGTGCGCTAGCTGCACTAGGACCCGGTCGAACCTCTGTCGGCTCCGCTATTTCGATCGCAGGAAACGTGTGTCCCTCTACGGGCTGCGTGGGTCCAGCTTCCCGAACCCCTAGACTCCGGTCCTGCGCGACGTGTATGCTAGCCGCGCAAAGGTAAGAATCCCGTTTCGGGCGGACTGGGGACAACGATCCCATGACACGGTTGTCCGGCCACGAGCGGCATGGGAGCCAGACATGCCGCGAAGCGTGCGGCTGTCCACCGCCGGCTCGTGGGCTGGCAGTCGCGGGGACATGGGGTTCTGTCCTCTACGGAGCGGCAGCCGTCCGTCCCGAACACCCACGCTCCTATCCTGGGCGACGTGTGTGCTAGCCGCACGGGGGTCCGGGTGGGACCTCGGTCGTCTCCGCTCTTTCGATCGCAGGACACGAGTGTCCCTCCACGGGCAGCGTGGGTCCGGCTTCCCGAGCCCTTTGACTCCATCCTGGGTGTCGTGTTTGCTCGCCGCACCGGGGTCCGGATCCCATTTCGGGCGCCTCGGGGAAGGAGATCCTACGACACGGTTGTGCGGCCACAAGCGCTGTGGCTGCCAGCCGTGTCGAGAAGTGGAGGCTGTCGTTCAGCGGCTCGGAGTTACGCAGTGCCGGGGACCGGGGATTCAGACAGTCCAGAGCGGCAGGCGTCCGGATGTGGACCCTGGGCTTCGGTCCTGGGCGACGTGTGTGCTAGCCGCACCGGGGTCCGGGTTCCGCCTTGGGCGGCTCGACGAAAGTGATCGCAAGACAGGGATGAACGGCCACTAGCGGTGTGGCTGCCAGCCGTGTCGAGAAGTGGAGGCTGTCGTTCAGCGGCTCGGTGTTACGCAGTGCCTGGGACCGGGTATTCAGATATTCCAGAGCGGCAGGCGTCCGGATGTGGACCCTGGGCTTCGGTCCCGGGCGACGTGTGTGCTAGCCGCACTGGGGTCCGGGTTCTGTCTTGGGCGGCTCGGGGAAGGAGATCCCACGACACAGTGGTCCGGCCACGAGCTGCATGCGTAGCAGCCGTTTCGTGAAACAAGAGGCTGTCATCCTCTGGCTCGGGGGCTGGTTGTCCCCGAGACGAAAGCTTCTGTCCTGTCCGGAGCGGCGGCCGTCCTTCCCGAACAGCCACGCTCCGGTCCCGGGCGATGTGTGTGCTAGCCGCACTAGGACCCGGTCGAACCTCTGTCGGCTCCGCTATTTCGATCGCAGGAAACGTGTGTCCCTCTACGGGCTGCGTGTGTCCGGCTTCCCGAGCCCCTAGGCTCCGGTCCTGCGCGACGTGTGTGCTAGCCGCGCCGGGGTCCGGGTCCCGCCTTGGGCGGCTCGACGAAAGTGATCGCAAGACACGGGTAACCGGCCACAAGCGGTGTGGGTGCCAGCCTTGCTGCGAAGAAGGAGGCTATGTTCCGTTCTCTCGGCAACTATCCGTCCCGGAGCGGCCGCCGTCTTTCCCGAACGCCAAGACTCCGGTCCTGCGCGACGTATATGCTAGCCGCGCAAGGGTAAGAATCCCGTTTCGGGCGGACTGGGGACAACGATATCATGACACGGTTGTCCGGCCACGAGCGGCATGGGAGCCAGACTTGCCGCGAAGCGTGCGGCTGTCCACCGCCGGCTCGTGGGCTGGCAGTCGCGGGGACATGGGGTTCTGTCCTCTACGGAGCGGCAGCCGTCCGTCCCGAACACCCACGCTCCTATCCTGGGCGACGTGTGTGCTAGCCGCACTGGGGTCCGGGTGGGACCTCGGTCGTCTCCGCTCTTTCGATCGCAGGACACGAGTGTCCCTCCACGGGCAGCGTGGGTCCGGCTTCCCGAGCCCTTTGACTCCATCCTGGGTGTCGTGTTTGCTCGCCGCACCGGGGTCCGGATCCCATTTCGGGCGCCTCGGGGAAGGAGATCCTACGACACGGTTGTGCGGCCACAAGCGCTGTGGCTGCCAGCCGTGTCGAGAAGTGGAGGCTGTCGTTCAGCGGCTCGGCGTTACGCAGTGCCGGGGACCGGGGATTCAGACAATCCAGAGCGGCAGGCGTCCGGATGTGGACCCTGGGCTTCGGTCCTGGGCGACGTGTGTGCTAGCCGCACCGGGGTCCGGGTCCCGCCTTGGGCGGCTCGACGAAAGTGATCGCAAGACACGGTTGTTCGACCACAAGCGGTGTGGCTGCCAGCCGTGTCGAGAAGTGGAGGCTGTCGTTCAGCGGCTCGGCGTTACGCAGTGCCGGGGACCGGGGATTCAGACAATCCAGAGCGGCAGGCGTCCGGATGTGGACCCTGGGCTTCGGTCCTGGGCGACGTGTGTGCTAGCCGCACCGGGGTCCGGGTCCCGCCTTGGGCGGCTCGGGGAAGGAGATCCCACGACACAGTGGTCCGGCCACGAGCTGCATGCGTAGAAGCCGTGTCGTGAAACAAGAGGCTGTCATCCTCTGCCTCTAGGGCTGGTTGTCTCCGACACGAAAGCTTCTGTCCTGTCCGGAGCGGCGGCCGTCCTTCCCGAACAGCGACGCTCCGGTCCCGGGCGATGTGTGTGCTAGCTGCACTAGGACCCGGTCGAACCTCTGTCGGCTCCGCTATTTCGATCGCAGGAAACGTGTGTCTCTCTACGGGCTGCTTGGGTCCGGCTTCCCGAGCCCCTAGGCTCCGGTCCTGCGCGACGTGTGTGCTAGCCGCGCCGGGGTCCGGGTCCCGCCTTGGGCGGCTCGACTAAAATGATCGCAAGATACGGGTGACCCGCCACAAGCGGTGTGCCTGCCAGCCTTGCCGCGAAGCGTGTGGCTGTCCTCCGCCGGCTCGTGGGCTGGCAGTCGCGGGGACATGGGGTTCTGTCCTCTACGGAGCGGCAGCCGTCCGTCCCGAACACCCACGCTCCTATCCTGGGCGACGTGTGTGCTAGCCGCACGGGGGTCCGGGTGGGACCTCGGTCGTCTCCGCTCTTTCGATCGCAGGACACGAGTGTCCCTCCACGGGCAGCGTGGGTCCGGCTTCCCGAGCCCTTTGACTCCATCCTGGGTGTCGTGTTTGCTCGCCGCACCGGGGTCCGGATCCCATTTCGGGCGCCTCGGGGAAGGAGATCCTACGACACGGTTGTGCGGCCACAAGCGCTGTGGCTGCCAGCCGTGTCGAGAAGTGGAGGCTGTCGTTCAGCGGCTCGGAGTTACGCAGTGCCGGGGACCGGGGATTCAGACAGTCCAGAGCGGCAGGCGTCCGGATGTGGACCCTGGGCTTCGGTCCTGGGCGACGTGTGTGCTAGCCGCACCGGGGTCCGGGTTCCGCCTTGGGCGGCTCGACGAAAGTGATCGCAAGACAGGGATGAACGGCCACTAGCGGTGTGGCTGCCAGCCGTGTCGAGAAGTGGAGGCTGTCGTTCAGCGGCTCGGTGTTACGCAGTGCCTGGGACCGGGTATTCAGATATTCCAGAGCGGCAGGCGTCCGGATGTGGACCCTGGGCTTCGGTCCCGGGCGACGTGTGTGCTAGCCGCACTGGGGTCCGGGTTCTGTCTTGGGCGGCTCGGGGAAGGAGATCCCACGACACAGTGGTCCGGCCACGAGCTGCATGCGTAGCAGCCGTTTCGTGAAACAAGAGGCTGTCATCCTCTGGCTCGGGGGCTGGTTGTCCCCGAGACGAAAGCTTCTGTCCTGTCCGGAGCGGCGGCCGTCCTTCCCGAACAGCCACGCTCCGGTCCCGGGCGATGTGTGTGCTAGCCGCACTAGGACCCGGTCGAACCTCTGTCGGCTCCGCTATTTCGATCGCAGGAAACGTGTGTCCCTCTACGGGCTGCGTGTGTCCGGCTTCCCGAGCCCCTAGGCTCCGGTCCTGCGCGACGTGTGTGCTAGCCGCGCCGGGGTCCGGGTCCCGCCTTGGGCGGCTCGACGAAAGTGATCGCAAGACACGGGTAACCGGCCACAAGCGGTGTGGGTGCCAGCCTTGCTGCGAAGAAGGAGGCTATGTTCCGTTCTCTCGGCAACTATCCGTCCCGGAGCGGCCGCCGTCTTTCCCGAACGCCAAGACTCCGGTCCTGCGCGACGTGTATGCTAGCCGCGCAAGGGTAAGAATCCCGTTTCGGGCGGACTGGGGACAACGATATCATGACACGGTTGTCCGGCCACGAGCGGCATGGGAGCCAGACTTGCCGCGAAGCGTGCGGCTGTCCACCGCCGGCTCGTGGGCTGGCAGTCGCGGGGACATGGGGTTCTGTCCTCTACGGAGCGGCAGCCGTCCGTCCCGAACACCCACGCTCCTATCCTGGGCGACGTGTGTGCTAGCCGCACTGGGGTCCGGGTGGGACCTCGGTCGTCTCCGCTCTTTCGATCGCAGGACACGAGTGTCCCTCCACGGGCAGCGTGGGTCCGGCTTCCCGAGCCCTTTGACTCCATCCTGGGTGTCGTGTTTGCTCGCCGCACCGGGGTCCGGATCCCATTTCGGGCGCCTCGGGGAAGGAGATCCTACGACACGGTTGTGCGGCCACAAGCGCTGTGGCTGCCAGCCGTGTCGAGAAGTGGAGGCTGTCGTTCAGCGGCTCGGCGTTACGCAGTGCCGGGGACCGGGGATTCAGACAATCCAGAGCGGCAGGCGTCCGGATGTGGACCCTGGGCTTCGGTCCTGGGCGACGTGTGTGCTAGCCGCACCGGGGTCCGGGTCCCGCCTTGGGCGGCTCGACGAAAGTGATCGCAAGACACGGTTGTTCGACCACAAGCGGTGTGGCTGCCAGCCGTGTCGAGAAGTGGAGGCTGTCGTTCAGCGGCTCGGCGTTACGCAGTGCCGGGGACCGGGGATTCAGACAATCCAGAGCGGCAGGCGTCCGGATGTGGACCCTGGGCTTCGGTCCTGGGCGACGTGTGTGCTAGCCGCACCGGGGTCCGGGTCCCGCCTTGGGCGGCTCGGGGAAGGAGATCCCACGACACAGTGGTCCGGCCACGAGCTGCATGCGTAGAAGCCGTGTCGTGAAACAAGAGGCTGTCATCCTCTGCCTCTAGGGCTGGTTGTCTCCGACACGAAAGCTTCTGTCCTGTCCGGAGCGGCGGCCGTCCTTCCCGAACAGCGACGCTCCGGTCCCGGGCGATGTGTGTGCTAGCTGCACTAGGACCCGGTCGAACCTCTGTCGGCTCCGCTATTTCGATCGCAGGAAACGTGTGTCTCTCTACGGGCTGCTTGGGTCCGGCTTCCCGAGCCCCTAGGCTCCGGTCCTGCGCGACGTGTGTGCTAGCCGCGCCGGGGTCCGGGTCCCGCCTTGGGCGGCTCGACTAAAATGATCGCAAGATACGGGTGACCCGCCACAAGCGGTGTGCCTGCCAGCCTTGCCGCGAAGCGTGTGGCTGTCCTCCGCCGGCTCGTGGGCTGGCAGTCGCGGGGACATGGGGTTCTGTCCTCTACGGAGCGGCAGCCGTCCGTCCCGAACACCCACGCTCCTATCCTGGGCGACGTGTGTGCTAGCCGCACGGGGGTCCGGGTGGGACCTCGGTCGTCTCCGCTCTTTCGATCGCAGGACACGAGTGTCCCTCCACGGGCAGCGTGGGTCCGGCTTCCCGAGCCCTTTGACTCCATCCTGGGTGTCGTGTTTGCTCGCCGCACCGGGGTCCGGATCCCATTTCGGGCGCCTCGGGGAAGGAGATCCTACGACACGGTTGTGCGGCCACAAGCGCTGTGGCTGCCAGCCGTGTCGAGAAGTGGAGGCTGTCGTTCAGCGGCTCGGAGTTACGCAGTGCCGGGGACCGGGGATTCAGACAGTCCAGAGCGGCAGGCGTCCGGATGTGGACCCTGGGCTTCGGTCCTGGGCGACGTGTGTGCTAGCCGCACCGGGGTCCGGGTTCCGCCTTGGGCGGCTCGACGAAAGTGATCGCAAGACAGGGATGAACGGCCACTAGCGGTGTGGCTGCCAGCCGTGTCGAGAAGTGGAGGCTGTCGTTCAGCGGCTCGGTGTTACGCAGTGCCTGGGACCGGGTATTCAGATATTCCAGAGCGGCAGGCGTCCGGATGTGGACCCTGGGCTTCGGTCCCGGGCGACGTGTGTGCTAGCCGCACTGGGGTCCGGGTTCTGTCTTGGGCGGCTCGGGGAAGGAGATCCCACGACACAGTGGTCCGGCCACGAGCTGCATGCGTAGCAGCCGTTTCGTGAAACAAGAGGCTGTCATCCTCTGGCTCGGGGGCTGGTTGTCCCCGAGACGAAAGCTTCTGTCCTGTCCGGAGCGGCGGCCGTCCTTCCCGAACAGCCACGCTCCGGTCCCGGGCGATGTGTGTGCTAGCCGCACTAGGACCCGGTCGAACCTCTGTCGGCTCCGCTATTTCGATCGCAGGAAACGTGTGTCCCTCTACGGGCTGCGTGTGTCCGGCTTCCCGAGCCCCTAGGCTCCGGTCCTGCGCGACGTGTGTGCTAGCCGCGCCGGGGTCCGGGTCCCGCCTTGGGCGGCTCGACGAAAGTGATCGCAAGACACGGGTAACCGGCCACAAGCGGTGTGGGTGCCAGCCTTGCTGCGAAGAAGGAGGCTATGTTCCGTTCTCTCGGCAACTATCCGTCCCGGAGCGGCCGCCGTCTTTCCCGAACGCCAAGACTCCGGTCCTGCGCGACGTGTATGCTAGCCGCGCAAGGGTAAGAATCCCGTTTCGGGCGGACTGGGGACAACGATATCATGACACGGTTGTCCGGCCACGAGCGGCATGGGAGCCAGACTTGCCGCGAAGCGTGCGGCAGTCCACCGCCGGCTCGTGGGCTGGCAGTCGCGGGGACATGGGGTTCTGTCCTCTACGGAGCGGCAGCCGTCCGTCCCGAACACCCACGCTCCTATCCTGGGCGACGTGTGTGCTAGCCGCACTGGGGTCCGGGTGGGACCTCGGTCGTCTCCGCTCTTTCGATCGCAGGACACGAGTGTCCCTCCACGGGCAGCGTGGGTCCGGCTTCCCGAGCCCTTTGACTCCATCCTGGGTGTCGTGTTTGCTCGCCGCACCGGGGTCCGGATCCCATTTCGGGCGCCTCGGGGAAGGAGATCCTACGACACGGTTGTGCGGCCACAAGCGCTGTGGCTGCCAGCCGTGTCGAGAAGTGGAGGCTGTCGTTCAGCGGCTCGGCGTTACGCAGTGCCGGGGACCGGGGATTCAGACAGTCCAGAGCGGCAGGCGTCCGGATGTGGACCCTGGGCTTCGGTCCTGGGCGACGTGTGTGCTAGCCGCACCGGGGTCCGGGTCCCGCCTTGGGCGGCTCGACGAAAGTGATCGCAAGACACGGTTGTTCGACCACAAGCGGTGTGGCTGCCAGCCGTGTCGAGAAGTGGAGGCTGTCGTTCAGCGGCTCGGCGTTACGCAGTGCCGGGGACCGGGGATTCAGACAATCCAGAGCGGCAGGCGTCCGGATGTGGACCCTGGGCTTCGGTCCTGGGCGACGTGTGTGCTAACCGCACCGGGGTCCGGGTCCCGCCTTGGGCGGCTCGACGAAAGTGATCGCAAGACACAGTGGTCCGGCCACGAGCTGCATGCGTAGAAGCCGTGTCGTGAAACAAGAGGCTGTCATCCTCTGGCTCGGGGGCTGGTTGTCCCCGAGACGAAAGCTTCTGTCCTGTCCGGAGCGGCGGCCGTCCTTCCCGAACAGCGACGCTCCGGTCCCGGGCGATGTGTGTGCTAGCCGCACTAGGACCCGGTCGAACCTCTGTCGGCTCCGCTATTTCGATCGCAGGAAACGTGTGTCTCTCTACGGGCTGCTTGGGTCCGGCTTCCCGAGCCCCTAGGCTCCGGTCCTGCGCGACGTGTGTGCTAGCCGCGCCGGGGTCCGGGTCCCGCCTTGGGCGGCTCGACTAAAATGATCGCAAGATACGGGTGACCCGCCACAAGCGGTGTGCCTGCCAGCCTTGCCGCGAAGCGTGTGGCTGTCCTCCGCCGGCTCGTGGGCTGGCAGTCGCGGGGACATGGGGTTCTGTCCTCTACGGAGCGGCAGCCGTCCGTCCCGAACACCCACGCTCCTATCCTGGGCGACGTGTGTGCTAGCCGCACTGGGGTCCGGGTTCTGTCTTGGGCGGCTCGGGGAAGGAGATCCCACGACACAGTGGTCCGGCCACGAGCTGCATGCGTAGCAGCCGTTTCGTGAAACAAGAGGCTGTCATCCTCTGGCTCGGGGGCTGGTTGTCCCCGAGACGAAAGCTTCTGTTCTGTCCGGAGCGGCGGCCGTCCTTCCCGAACAGCCACGCTCCGGTCCCGGGCGATGTGTGTGCTAGCCGCACTAGGACCCGGTCGAACCTCTGTCGGCTCCGCTATTTCGATCGCAGGAAACGTGTGTCTCTCTACGGGCTGCGTGGGTCCGGCTTCCCGAGCCCCTAGGCTCCGGTCCTGCGCGACGTGTGTGCTAGCCGCGCCGGGGTCCGGGTCCCGCCTTGGGCGGCTCGACTAAAATGATCGCAAGATACGGGTGACCCGCCACAAGCGGTGTGCCTGCCAGCCTTGCCGCGAAGCGTGTGGCTGTCCTCCGCCGGCTCGTGGGCTGGCAGTCGCGGGGACATGGGGTTCTGTCCTCTACGGAGCGGCAGCCGTCCGTCCCGAACACCCACGCTCCTATCCTGGGCGACGTGTGTGCTAGCCGCACTGGGGTCCGGGTTCTGTCTTGGGCGGCTCGGGGAAGGAGATCCCACGACACAGTGGTCCGGCCACGAGCTGCATGCGTAGCAGCCGTTTCGTGAAACAAGAGGCTGTCATCCTCTGGCTCGGGGGCTGGTTGTCCCCGAGACGAAAGCTTCTGTCCTGTCCGGAGCGGCGGCCGTCCTTCCCGAACAGCCACGCTCCGGTCCCGGGCGATGTGTGTGCTAGCCGCACTAGGACCCGGTCGAACCTCTGTCGGCTCCGCTATTTCGATCGCAGGAAACGTGTGTCCCTCTACGGGCTGCGTGTGTCCGGCTTCCCGAGCCCCTAGGCTCCGGTCCTGCGCGACGTGTGTGCTAGCCGCGCCGGGGTCCGGGTCCCGCCTTGGGCGGCTCGACGAAAGTGATCGCAAGACACGGGTAACCGGCCACAAGCGGTGTGGGTGCCAGCCTTGCTGCGAAGAAGGAGGCTATGTTCCGTTCTCTCGGCAACTATCCGTCCCGGAGCGGCCGCCGTCTTTCCCGAACGCCAAGACTCCGGTCCTGCGCGACGTGTATGCTAGCCGCGCAAGGGTAAGAATCCCGTTTCGGGCGGACTGGGGACAACGATCCCATGACACGGTTGTCCGGCCACGAGCGGCATGGGAGCCAGACTTGCCGCGAAGCGTGCGGCTGTCCACCGCCGGCTCGTGGGCTGGCAGTCGCGGGGACATGGGGTTCTGTCCTCTACGGAGCGGCAGCCGTCCGTCCCGAACACCCACGCTCCTATCCTGGGCGACGTGTGTGCTAGCCGCACTGGGGTCCGGGTGGGACCTCGGTCGTCTCCGCTCTTTCGATCGCAGGACACGAGTGTCCCTCCACGGGCAGCGTGGGTCCGGCTTCCCGAGCCCTTTGACTCCATCCTGGGTGTCGTGTTTGCTCGCCGCACCGGGGTCCGGATCCCATTTCGGGCGCCTCGGGGAAGGAGATCCTACGACACGGTTGTGCGGCCACAAGCGCTGTGGCTGCCAGCCGTGTCGAGAAGTGGAGGCTGTCGTTCAGCGGCTCGGCGTTACGCAGTGCCGGGGACCGGGGATTCAGACAATCCAGAGCGGCAGGCGTCCGGATGTGGACCCTGGGCTTCGGTCCTGGGCGACGTGTGTGCTAGCCGCACCGGGGACCGGGTCCCGCCTTGGGCGGCTCGACGAAAGTGATCGCAAGACACGGTTGTTCGACCACAAGCGGTGTGGCTGCCAGCCGTGTCGAGAAGTGGAGGCTGTCGTTCAGCGGCTCGGCGTTACGCAGTGCCGGGGACCGGGGATTCAGACAATCCAGAGCGGCAGGCGTCCGGATGTGGACCCTGGGCTTCGGTCCTGGGCGACGTGTGTGCTAGCCGCACCGGGGTCCGGGTCCCGCCTTGGGCGGCTCGACGAAAGTGATCGCAAGACACGGTTGTTCGACCACAAGCGGTGTGGCTGCCAGCCGTGTCGAGAAGTGGAGGCTGTCGTTCAGCGGCTCGGCGTTACGCAGTGCCGGGGACCGGGGATTCAGACAATCCAGAGCGGCAGGCGTCCGGATGTGGACCCTGGGCTTCGGTCCTGGGCGACGTGTGTGCTAACCGCACCGGGGTCCGGGTCCCGCCTTGGGCGGCTCGGGGAAGGAGATCCCACGACACAGTGGTCCGGCCACGAGCTGCATGCGTAGAAGCCGTGTCG
>NW_027076033.1:0-150000 GCF_963932015.1 Anas acuta | reverse complement strand
CAAGTTTTCAGTTTTCTGCCATGGTGGCTAGGGGTATATTTAGGGTTGCTTCTAAACAGCGAACACGGGGGGTCCAGTTGCGTATGGGCCTGCATAAAGGCTCCCCTGGGGAGTTCACTTGTTCCCAAAGCCTTCCTTTGGGGGCACTTTTGGATGGGCGAATGGGGCTGGTAACACATTTTCTGTGGCCCGAGCTTTCAGTTACTGCCAGGCGTGCTAGGGCTATATTTAGGCTTGCGGTGAAAGTGTGAACCCGGAGAGTCCAGTTGCATGTGGGGCTGCATAAAGGCTCCCCTGGGGAGTTCAGTTGTACCCAAAGCCTTCCTTTGGGGGCACTTCTGGATGGGTGAATGGGGCTTGAAACGCATTTTCTGGAGCCCGAGTTTTCAGTCTTCTGCCATGGTGGTTAGGGGTATATTAAGGTTGCTCGTAAACAGTGAACAAGGAGGGTCCAGTTGCATGTGGGGCTGCGTAAAGGCTCCCCTGGGGAGTCCAGTTGTACCAAAGCCTTCCTCTGGGGGCACTTTTTGAGGGGCGAATTAGGCTTTTAACGCATTTTCTGGGGCCCGCGTTTTCAGTCCGAAATGGGTTCCGGACCCCGGTGCGGCGAGCAAACACGACACCCAGGATGGAGTCAAAGGGCTCGGGAAGCCGGACCCACGCTGCCCGTGGAGGGACACTCGTGTCCTGCGATCGAAAGAGCGGAGCCGACCGAGGTCCCACCCGGACCCCAGTACGGCTAGCACAGACGGCGCTCAGGATAGGAGCGTGGTTGTTCGGCACGGACGGCTGCCGCTCCGTAGAGGACAGAACCCCTTGGCCCCGCGACTGCCAGCCCACGAGCCGGCGGTGGACAGCCGCACGCTTCGCGGCAAGTCTGGCTCCCATGCCGCTCGTGGCCGGACAACCGTGTCATGGGATCGTTGTCCCCAGTCCGCCCGAAACGGGATTCTTACCCTTGCGCGGCTAGCATACACGTCTCCCAGGACCGGAGTCTTGGCGTTCGGGAAAGACGGCGGCCACTCCGGGACGAATAGTTGCCGAGAGAACGGAACACAGCCTCCTTCTTCGCGGCAAGGCTGGCACCCACACCGCTTGTGGCCGGTTACCCGTGTCTTGCGATCACTTTCGTCGAGCCGCCCAAGGCGGGACCCGGACCCCGGCGCGGCTAGAACACACGTCGCGCAGGACCGGAGCCTAGGGGCTCGGGTAGCCGGACCCACGCAGCCCGTAGAGGGACACACGTTTCCTGCGATCGAAATAGCGGAGCCGACAGAGGTTCGACCGGGTCCTAGTGCGGCTAGCACACACATCGCCCGGGACCGGAGCGTGGCTGTTCGGGAAGGACGGCCGCCGCTCCGGACAGGACAGAAGCTTTCGTCTCGGGGACAGCCAGCCCCCGAGCCAGAGGATGACAGCCTCCTGTTTCACGACACGGCTTCTACGCATGCAGCTCGTGGCCGGACCACTGTGTCGTGGGATCTCCTTCCCCGATTCGCCCAAGACAGAACCCGGACCCCAGTGCGGCTAGCACACACGTCGCCCAGGATAGGAGCGTGGTTGTTCGGGACGGACGGCTGCCGCTCCGTAGAGGACAGAACCCCATGTCCCCGCGACTGCCAGCCCACGAGCCGGCGGAGGACAGCCACACGCTTCGGGGCAAGGCTGGCAGGCACACCGCTTGTGGCGGGTCACCCGTATCTTGCGATCATTTTAGTCGAGCCGCCCAAGGCGGGACCCGGACCCCGGCGCGGCTAGAACACACGTCGCGCAGGACCGGAGCCTAGGGGCTCGGTAGCCGGACCCACGCAGCCCGTAGAGGGACACACGTTTCCTGCGATCGAAATAGCGGAGCCGACAGAGGTTCGACCGGGTCCTAGTGCGGCTAGCACACACATCGCCCGGGACCGGAGCGTGGCTGTTCGGAAAGGACGGCCGCCGCTCCGGACAGGACAGAAGCTTTCGTCTCGGGGACAGCCAGCCCCCGAGCCAGAGGATGACAGCCTCCTGTTTCACGACACGGCTTCTACGCATGCAGCTCGTGGCCGGACCACTGTGTCGTGGGATCTCCTTCCCCGATTCGCCCAAGACAGAACCCGGACCCCAGTGCGGCTAGCACACACGTCGCCCAGGACCGAAGCCCAGGGTCCACATCCGGACGCCTGCCGCTCTGGATTGTCTGAATCCCCGGTCCCCGGCACTGCGTAATTCCGAGCCGCTGAACGACAGCCTCCACTTCTCGACACGGCTGGCAGCCACAGCGCTTGTGGCCGGACAACCGTGTCGTAGGATCTCCTTCCCCGAGGCGCCCGAAATGGGTTCCGGACCCCGGTGCGGCGAGCAAACACGACACCCAGGATGGAGTCAAAGGGCTCGGGAAGCCGGACCCACGCTGCCCGTGGAGGGACACTCGTGTCCTGCGATCGAAAGAGCGGAGCCGACCGAGGTCCCACCCGGACCCCAGTACGGCTAGCACAGACGGCGCTCAGGATAGGAGCGTGGTTGTTCGGCACGGACGGCTGCCGCTCCGTAGAGGACAGAACCCCTTGGCCCCGCGACTGCCAGCCCACGAGCCGGCGGTGGACAGCCGCACGCTTCGCGGCAAGTCTGGCTCCCATGCCGCTCGTGGCCGGACAACCGTGTCATGGGATCGTTGTCCCCAGTCCGCCCGAAACGGGATTCTTACCCTTGCGCGGCTAGCATACACGTCTCCCAGGACCGGAGTCTTGGCGTTCGGGAAAGACGGCGGCCACTCCGGGACGAATAGTTGCCGAGAGAACGGAACACAGCCTCCTTCTTCGCGGCAAGGCTGGCACCCACACCGCTTGTGGCCGGTTACCCGTGTCTTGCGATCACTTTCGTCGAGCCGCCCAAGGCGGGACCCGGACCCCGGCGCGGCTAGAACACACGTCGCGCAGGACCGGAGCCTAGGGGCTCGGGTAGCCGGACCCACGCAGCCCGTAGAGGGACACACGTTTCCTGCGATCGAAATAGCGGAGCCGACAGAGGTTCGACCGGGTCCTAGTGCGGCTAGCACACACATCGCCCGGGACCGGAGCGTGGCTGTTCGGGAAGGACGGCCGCCGCTCCGGACAGGACAGAAGCTTTCGTCTCGGGGACAGCCAGCCCCCGAGCCAGAGGATGACAGCCTCCTGTTTCACGACACGGCTTCTACGCATGCAGCTCGTGGCCGGACCACTGTGTCGTGGGATCTCCTTCCCCGATTCGCCCAAGACAGAACCCGGACCCCAGTGCGGCTAGCACACACGTCGCCCAGGATAGGAGCGTGGTTGTTCGGGACGGACGGCTGCCGCTCCGTAGAGGACAGAACCCCATGTCCCCGCGACTGCCAGCCCACGAGCCGGCGGAGGACAGCCACACGCTTCGGGGCAAGGCTGGCAGGCACACCGCTTGTGGCGGGTCACCCGTATCTTGCGATCATTTTAGTCGAGCCGCCCAAGGCGGGACCCGGACCCCGGCGCGGCTAGCACACACGTCGCGCAGGACCGGAGCCTAGGGGCTCGGGTAGCCGGACCCACGCAGCCCGTAGAGGGACACACGTTTCCTGCGATCGAAATAGCGGAGCCGACAGAGGTTCGACCGGGTCCTAGTGCGGCTAGCACACACATCGCCCGGGACCGGAGCGTGGCTGTTCGGGAAGGACGGCCTGCGCTCCGGACAGGACAGAAGCTTTCGTCTCGGGGACAGCCAGCCCCCGAGCCAGAGGATGACAGCCTCCTGTTTCACGACACGGCTTCTACGCATGCAGCTCGTGGCCGGACCACTGTGTCGTGGGATCTCCTTCCCCGATTCGCCCAAGACAGAACCCGGACCCCAGTGCGGCTAGCACACACGTCGCCCTGGACCGAAGCCCAGGGTCCACATCCGGACGCCTGCCGCTCTGGATTGTCTGAATCCCCGGTCCCCGGCACTGCGTAACTCCGAGCCGCTGAACAACAGCCTCCACTTCTCGACACGGCTGGCAGCCACAGCGCTTGTGGCCGGACAACCGTGTCGTAGGATCTCCTTCCCCGAGGCGCCCGAAATGGGTTCCGGACCCCGGTGCGGCGAGCAAACACGACACCCAGGATGGAGTCAAAGGGCTCGGGAAGCCGGACCCACGCTGCCCGTGGAGGGACACTCGTGTCCTGCGATCGAAAGAGCGGAGCCGACCGAGGTCCCACCCGGACCCCAGTACGGCTAGCACAGACGGCGCTCAGGATAGGAGCGTGGTTGTTCGGCACGGACGGCTGCCGCTCCGTAGAGGACAGAACCCCTTGGCCCCGCGACTGCCAGCCCACGAGCCGGCGGTGGACAGCCGCACGCTTCGCGGCAAGTCTGGCTCCCATGCCGCTCGTGGCCGGACAACCGTGTCATGGGATCGTTGTCCCCAGTCCGCCCGAAACGGGATTCTTACCCTTGCGCGGCTAGCATACACGTCTCCCAGGACCGGAGTCTTGGCGTTCGGGAAAGACGGCGGCCACTCCGGGACGAATAGTTGCCGAGAGAACGGAACACAGCCTCCTTCTTCGCGGCAAGGCTGGCACCCACACCGCTTGTGGCCGGTTACCCGTGTCTTGCGATCACTTTCGTCGAGCCGCCCAAGGCGGGACCCGGACCCCGGCGCGGCTAGAACACACGTCGCGCAGGACCGGAGCCTAGGGGCTCGGGTAGCCGGACCCACGCAGCCCGTAGAGGGACACACGTTTCCTGCGATCGAAATAGCGGAGCCGACAGAGGTTCGACCGGGTCCTAGTGCGGCTAGCACACACATCGCCCGGGACCGGAGCGTGGCTGTTCGGGAAGGACGGCCGCCGCTCCGGACAGGACAGAAGCTTTCGTCTCGGGGACAGCCAGCCCCCGAGCCAGAGGATGACAGCCTCCTGTTTCACGACACGGCTTCTACGCATGCAGCTCGTGGCCGGACCACTGTGTCGTGGGATCTCCTTCCCCGATTCGCCCAAGACAGAACCCGGACCCCAGTGCGGCTAGCACACACGTCGCCCAGGATAGGAGCGTGGTTGTTCGGGACGGACGGCTGCCGCTCCGTAGAGGACAGAACCCCATGTCCCCGCGACTGCCAGCCCACGAGCCGGCGGAGGACAGCCACACGCTTCGGGGCAAGGCTGGCAGGCACACCGCTTGTGGCGGGTCACCCGTATCTTGCGATCATTTTAGTCGAGCCGCCCAAGGCGGGACCCGGACCCCGGCGCGGCTAGCACACACGTCGCGCAGGACCGGAGCCTAGGGGCTCGGGTAGCCGGACCCACGCAGCCCGTAGAGGGACACACGTTTCCTGCGATCGAAATAGCGGAGCCGACAGAGGTTCGACCGGGTCCTAGTGCGGCTAGCACACACATCGCCCGGGACCGGAGCGTGGCTGTTCGGGAAGGACGGCCGCCGCTCCGGACAGGACAGAAGCTTTCGTCTCGGGGACAGCCAGCCCCCGAGCCAGAGGATGACAGCCTCCTGTTTCACGACACGGCTTCTACGCATGCAGCTCGTGGCCGGACCACTGTGTCGTGGGATCTCCTTCCCCGATTCGCCCAAGACAGAACCCGGACCCCAGTGCGGCTAGCACACACGTCGCCCTGGACCGAAGCCCAGGGTCCACATCCGGACGCCTGCCGCTCTGGATTGTCTGAATCCCCGGTCCCCGGCACTGCGTAACTCCGAGCCGCTGAACAACAGCCTCCACTTCTCGACACGGCTGGCAGCCACAGCGCTTGTGGCCGGACAACCGTGTCGTAGGATCTCCTTCCCCGAGGCGCCCGAAATGGGTTCCGGACCCCGGTGCGGCGAGCAAACACGACACCCAGGATGGAGTCAAAGGGCTCGGGAAGCCGGACCCACGCTGCCCGTGGAGGGACACTCGTGTCCTGCGATCGAAAGAGCGGAGCCGACCGAGGTCCCACCCGGACCCCAGTACGGCTAGCACAGACGGCGCTCAGGATAGGAGCGTGGTTGTTCGGCACGGACGGCTGCCGCTCCGTAGAGGACAGAACCCCTTGGCCCCGCGACTGCCAGCCCACGAGCCGGCGGTGGACAGCCGCACGCTTCGCGGCAAGTCTGGCTCCCATGCCGCTCGTGGCCGGACAACCGTGTCATGGGATCGTTGTCCCCAGTCCGCCCGAAACGAGATTCTTACCCTTGCGCGGCTAGCATACACGTCTCCAGGACCGGAGTCTTGGCGTTCGGGAAAGACGGCGGCCACTCCGGGACGAATAGTTGCCGAGAGAACGGAACACAGCCTCCTTCTTCGCGGCAAGGCTGGCACCCACACCGCTTGTGGCGGGTCACCCGTATCTTGCGATCATTTTAGTCGAGCCGCCCAAGGCGGGACCCGGACCCCGGCGCGGCTAGCACACACGTCGCGCAGGACCGGAGCCTAGGGGCTCGGGTAGCCGGACCCACGCAGCCCGTAGAGGGACACACGTTTCCTGCGATCGAAATAGCGGAGCCGACAGAGGTTCGACCGGGTCCTAGTGCGGCTAGCACACACATCGCCCGGGACCGGAGCGTGGCTGTTCGGGAAGGACGGCCTGCGCTCCGGACAGGACAGAAGCTTTCGTCTCGGGGACAGCCAGCCCCCGAGCCAGAGGATGACAGCCTCCTGTTTCACGACACGGCTTCTACGCATGCAGCTCGTGGCCGGACCACTGTGTCGTGGGATCTCCTTCCCCGATTCGCCCAAGACAGAACCCGGACCCCAGTGCGGCTAGCACACACGTCGCCCTGGACCGAAGCCCAGGGTCCACATCCGGACGCCTGCCGCTCTGGATTGTCTGAATCCCCGGTCCCCGGCACTGCGTAACTCCGAGCCGCTGAACAACAGCCTCCACTTCTCGACACGGCTGGCAGCCACAGCGCTTGTGGCCGGACAACCGTGTCGTAGGATCTCCTTCCCCGAGGCGCCCGAAATGGGTTCCGGACCCCGGTGCGGCGAGCAAACACGACACCCAGGATGGAGTCAAAGGGCTCGGGAAGCCGGACCCACGCTGCCCGTGGAGGGACACTCGTGTCCTGCGATCGAAAGAGCGGAGCCGACCGAGGTCCCACCCGGACCCCAGTACGGCTAGCACAGACGGCGCTCAGGATAGGAGCGTGGTTGTTCGGCACGGACGGCTGCCGCTCCGTAGAGGACAGAACCCCTTGGCCCCGCGACTGCCAGCCCACGAGCCGGCGGTGGACAGCCGCACGCTTCGCGGCAAGTCTGGCTCCCATGCCGCTCGTGGCCGGACAACCGTGTCATGGGATCGTTGTCCCCAGTCCGCCCGAAACGGGATTCTTACCCTTGCGCGGCTAGCATACACGTCTCCCAGGACCGGAGTCTTGGCGTTCGGGAAAGACGGCGGCCACTCCGGGACGAATAGTTGCCGAGAGAACGGAACACAGCCTCCTTCTTCGCGGCAAGGCTGGCACCCACACCGCTTGTGGCCGGTTACCCGTGTCTTGCGATCACTTTCGTCGAGCCGCCCAAGGCGGGACCCGGACCCCGGCGCGGCTAGAACACACGTCGCGCAGGACCGGAGCCTAGGGGCTCGGGTAGCCGGACCCACGCAGCCCGTAGAGGGACACACGTTTCCTGCGATCGAAATAGCGGAGCCGACAGAGGTTCGACCGGGTCCTAGTGCGGCTAGCACACACATCGCCCGGGACCGGAGCGTGGCTGTTCGGGAAGGACGGCCGCCGCTCCGGACAGGACAGAAGCTTTCGTCTCGGGGACAGCCAGCCCCCGAGCCAGAGGATGACAGCCTCCTGTTTCACGACACGGCTTCTACGCATGCAGCTCGTGGCCGGACCACTGTGTCGTGGGATCTCCTTCCCCGATTCGCCCAAGACAGAACCCGGACCCCAGTGCGGCTAGCACACACGTCGCCCAGGATAGGAGCGTGGTTGTTCGGGACGGACGGCTGCCGCTCCGTAGAGGACAGAACCCCATGTCCCCGCGACTGCCAGCCCACGAGCCGGCGGAGGACAGCCACACGCTTCGGGGCAAGGCTGGCAGGCACACCGCTTGTGGCGGGTCACCCGTATCTTGCGATCATTTTAGTCGAGCCGCCCAAGGCGGGACCCGGACCCCGGCGCGGCTAGCACACACGTCGCGCAGGACCGGAGCCTAGGGGCTCGGGTAGCCGGACCCACGCAGCCCGTAGAGGGACACACGTTTCCTGCGATCGAAATAGCGGAGCCGACAGAGGTTCGACCGGGTCCTAGTGCGGCTAGCACACACATCGCCCGGGACCGGAGCGTGGCTGTTCGGGAAGGACGGCCGCCGCTCCGGACAGGACAGAAGCTTTCGTCTCGGGGACAGCCAGCCCCCGAGCCAGAGGATGACAGCCTCCTGTTTCACGACACGGCTTCTACGCATGCAGCTCGTGGCCGGACCACTGTGTCGTGGGATCTCCTTCCCCGATTCGCCCAAGACAGAACCCGGACCCCAGTGCGGCTAGCACACACGTCGCCCTGGACCGAAGCCCAGGGTCCACATCCGGACGCCTGCCGCTCTGGATTGTCTGAATCCCCGGTCCCCGGCACTGCGTAACTCCGAGCCGCTGAACAACAGCCTCCACTTCTCGACACGGCTGGCAGCCACAGCGCTTGTGGCCGGACAACCGTGTCGTAGGATCTCCTTCCCCGAGGCGCCCGAAATGGGTTCCGGACCCCGGTGCGGCGAGCAAACACGACACCCAGGATGGAGTCAAAGGGCTCGGGAAGCCGGACCCACGCTGCCCGTGGAGGGACACTCGTGTCCTGCGATCGAAAGAGCGGAGCCGACCGAGGTCCCACCCGGACCCCAGTACGGCTAGCACAGACGGCGCTCAGGATAGGAGCGTGGTTGTTCGGCACGGACGGCTGCCGCTCCGTAGAGGACAGAACCCCTTGGCCCCGCGACTGCCAGCCCACGAGCCGGCGGTGGACAGCCGCACGCTTCGCGGCAAGTCTGGCTCCCATGCCGCTCGTGGCCGGACAACCGTGTCATGGGATCGTTGTCCCCAGTCCGCCCGAAACGAGATTCTTACCCTTGCGCGGCTAGCATACACGTCTCCCAGGACCGGAGTCTTGGCGTTCGGGAAAGACGGCGGCCACTCCGGGACGAATAGTTGCCGAGAGAACGGAACACAGCCTCCTTCTTCGCGGCAAGGCTGGCACCCACACCGCTTGTGGCGGGTCACCCGTATCTTGCGATCATTTTAGTCGAGCCGCCCAAGGCGGGACCCGGACCCCGGCGCGGCTAGCACACACGTCGCGCAGGACCGGAGCCTAGGGGCTCGGGTAGCCGGACCCACGCAGCCCGTAGAGGGACACACGTTTCCTGCGATCGAAATAGCGGAGCCGACAGAGGTTCGACCGGGTCCTAGTGCGGCTAGCACACACATCGCCCGGGACCGGAGCGTGGCTGTTCGGGAAGGACGGCCTGCGCTCCGGACAGGACAGAAGCTTTCGTCTCGGGGACAGCCAGCCCCCGAGCCAGAGGATGACAGCCTCCTGTTTCACGACACGGCTTCTACGCATGCAGCTCGTGGCCGGACCACTGTGTCGTGGGATCTCCTTCCCCGATTCGCCCAAGACAGAACCCGGACCCCAGTGCGGCTAGCACACACGTCGCCCTGGACCGAAGCCCAGGGTCCACATCCGGACGCCTGCCGCTCTGGATTGTCTGAATCCCCGGTCCCCGGCACTGCGTAACTCCGAGCCGCTGAACAACAGCCTCCACTTCTCGACACGGCTGGCAGCCACAGCGCTTGTGGCCGGACAACCGTGTCGTAGGATCTCCTTCCCCGAGGCGCCCGAAATGGGTTCCGGACCCCGGTGCGGCGAGCAAACACGACACCCAGGATGGAGTCAAAGGGCTCGGGAAGCCGGACCCACGCTGCCCGTGGAGGGACACTCGTGTCCTGCGATCGAAAGAGCGGAGCCGACCGAGGTCCCACCCGGACCCCAGTACGGCTAGCACAGACGGCGCTCAGGATAGGAGCGTGGTTGTTCGGCACGGACGGCTGCCGCTCCGTAGAGGACAGAACCCCTTGGCCCCGCGACTGCCAGCCCACGAGCCGGCGGTGGACAGCCGCACGCTTCGCGGCAAGTCTGGCTCCCATGCCGCTCGTGGCCGGACAACCGTGTCATGGGATCGTTGTCCCCAGTCCGCCCGAAACGGGATTCTTACCCTTGCGCGGCTAGCATACACGTCTCCCAGGACCGGAGTCTTGGCGTTCGGGAAAGACGGCGGCCACTCCGGGACGAATAGTTGCCGAGAGAACGGAACACAGCCTCCTTCTTCGCGGCAAGGCTGGCACCCACACCGCTTGTGGCCGGTTACCCGTGTCTTGCGATCACTTTCGTCGAGCCGCCCAAGGCGGGACCCGGACCCCGGCGCGGCTAGAACACACGTCGCGCAGGACCGGAGCCTAGGGGCTCGGGTAGCCGGACCCACGCAGCCCGTAGAGGGACACACGTTTCCTGCGATCGAAATAGCGGAGCCGACAGAGGTTCGACCGGGTCCTAGTGCGGCTAGCACACACATCGCCCGGGACCGGAGCGTGGCTGTTCGGGAAGGACGGCCGCCGCTCCGGACAGGACAGAAGCTTTCGTCTCGGGGACAGCCAGCCCCCGAGCCAGAGGATGACAGCCTCCTGTTTCACGACACGGCTTCTACGCATGCAGCTCGTGGCCGGACCACTGTGTCGTGGGATCTCCTTCCCCGATTCGCCCAAGACAGAACCCGGACCCCAGTGCGGCTAGCACACACGTCGCCCTGGACCGAAGCCCAGGGTCCACATCCGGACGCCTGCCGCTCTGGATTGTCTGAATCCCCGGTCCCCGGCACTGCGTAACTCCGAGCCGCTGAACAACAGCCTCCACTTCTCGACACGGCTGGCAGCCACAGCGCTTGTGGCCGGACAACCGTGTCGTAGGATCTCCTTCCCCGAGGCGCCCGAAATGGGTTCCGGACCCCGGTGCGGCGAGCAAACACGACACCCAGGATGGAGTCAAAGGGCTCGGGAAGCCGGACCCACGCTGCCCGTGGAGGGACACTCGTGTCCTGCGATCGAAAGAGCGGAGCCGACCGAGGTCCCACCCGGACCCCAGTACGGCTAGCACAGACGGCGCTCAGGATAGGAGCGTGGTTGTTCGGCACGGACGGCTGCCGCTCCGTAGAGGACAGAACCCCTTGGCCCCGCGACTGCCAGCCCACGAGCCGGCGGTGGACAGCCGCACGCTTCGCGGCAAGTCTGGCTCCCATGCCGCTCGTGGCCGGACAACCGTGTCATGGGATCGTTGTCCCCAGTCCGCCCGAAACGAGATTCTTACCCTTGCGCGGCTAGCATACACGTCTCCCAGGACCGGAGTCTTGGCGTTCGGGAAAGACGGCGGCCACTCCGGGACGAATAGTTGCCGAGAGAACGGAACACAGCCTCCTTCTTCGCGGCAAGGCTGGCACCCACACCGCTTGTGGCGGGTCACCCGTATCTTGCGATCATTTTAGTCGAGCCGCCCAAGGCGGGACCCGGACCCCGGCGCGGCTAGCACACACGTCGCGCAGGACCGGAGCCTAGGGGCTCGGGTAGCCGGACCCACGCAGCCCGTAGAGGGACACACGTTTCCTGCGATCGAAATAGCGGAGCCGACAGAGGTTCGACCGGGTCCTAGTGCGGCTAGCACACACATCGCCCGGGACCGGAGCGTGGCTGTTCGGGAAGGACGGCCTGCGCTCCGGACAGGACAGAAGCTTTCGTCTCGGGGACAGCCAGCCCCCGAGCCAGAGGATGACAGCCTCCTGTTTCACGACACGGCTTCTACGCATGCAGCTCGTGGCCGGACCACTGTGTCGTGGGATCTCCTTCCCCGATTCGCCCAAGACAGAACCCGGACCCCAGTGCGGCTAGCACACACGTCGCCCTGGACCGAAGCCCAGGGTCCACATCCGGACGCCTGCCGCTCTGGATTGTCTGAATCCCCGGTCCCCGGCACTGCGTAACTCCGAGCCGCTGAACAACAGCCTCCACTTCTCGACACGGCTGGCAGCCACAGCGCTTGTGGCCGGACAACCGTGTCGTAGGATCTCCTTCCCCGAGGCGCCCGAAATGGGTTCCGGACCCCGGTGCGGCGAGCAAACACGACACCCAGGATGGAGTCAAAGGGCTCGGGAAGCCGGACCCACGCTGCCCGTGGAGGGACACTCGTGTCCTGCGATCGAAAGAGCGGAGCCGACCGAGGTCCCACCCGGACCCCAGTACGGCTAGCACAGACGGCGCTCAGGATAGGAGCGTGGTTGTTCGGCACGGACGGCTGCCGCTCCGTAGAGGACAGAACCCCTTGGCCCCGCGACTGCCAGCCCACGAGCCGGCGGTGGACAGCCGCACGCTTCGCGGCAAGTCTGGCTCCCATGCCGCTCGTGGCCGGACAACCGTGTCATGGGATCGTTGTCCCCAGTCCGCCCGAAACGGGATTCTTACCCTTGCGCGGCTAGCATACACGTCTCCCAGGACCGGAGTCTTGGCGTTCGGGAAAGACGGCGGCCACTCCGGGACGAATAGTTGCCGAGAGAACGGAACACAGCCTCCTTCTTCGCGGCAAGGCTGGCACCCACACCGCTTGTGGCCGGTTACCCGTGTCTTGCGATCACTTTCGTCGAGCCGCCCAAGGCGGGACCCGGACCCCGGCGCGGCTAGAACACACGTCGCGCAGGACCGGAGCCTAGGGGCTCGGGTAGCCGGACCCACGCAGCCCGTAGAGGGACACACGTTTCCTGCGATCGAAATAGCGGAGCCGACAGAGGTTCGACCGGGTCCTAGTGCGGCTAGCACACACATCGCCCGGGACCGGAGCGTGGCTGTTCGGGAAGGACGGCCGCCGCTCCGGACAGGACAGAAGCTTTCGTCTCGGGGACAGCCAGCCCCCGAGCCAGAGGATGACAGCCTCCTGTTTCACGACACGGCTTCTACGCATGCAGCTCGTGGCCGGACCACTGTGTCGTGGGATCTCCTTCCCCGATTCGCCCAAGACAGAACCCGGACCCCAGTGCGGCTAGCACACACGTCGCCCAGGATAGGAGCGTGGTTGTTCGGGACGGACGGCTGCCGCTCCGTAGAGGACAGAACCCCATGTCCCCGCGACTGCCAGCCCACGAGCCGGCGGAGGACAGCCACACGCTTCGGGGCAAGGCTGGCACCCACACCGCTTGTGGCCGGTTACCCGTGTCTTGCGATCATTTTAGTCGAGCCGCCCAAGGCGGGACCCGGACCCCGGCGCGGCTAGCACACACGTCGCGCAGGACCGGAGCCTAGGGGCTCGGGTAGCCGGACCCACGCAGCCCGTAGAGGGACACACGTTTCCTGCGATCGAAATAGCGGAGCCGACAGAGGTTCGACCGGGTCCTAGTGCGGCTAGCACACACATCGCCCGGGACCGGAGCGTGGCTGTTCGGGAAGGACGGCCGCCGCTCCGGACAGGACAGAAGCTTTCGTCTCGGGGACAGCCAGCCCCCGAGCCAGAGGATGACAGCCTCCTGTTTCACGACACGGCTTCTACGCATGCAGCTCGTGGCCGGACCACTGTGTCGTGGGATCTCCTTCCCCGATTCGCCCAAGACAGAACCCGGACCCCAGTGCGGCTAGCACACACGTCGCCCTGGACCGAAGCCCAGGGTCCACATCCGGACGCCTGCCGCTCTGGATTGTCTGAATCCCCGGTCCCCGGCACTGCGTAACTCCGAGCCGCTGAACAACAGCCTCCACTTCTCGACACGGCTGGCAGCCACAGCGCTTGTGGCCGGACAACCGTGTCGTAGGATCTCCTTCCCCGAGGCGCCCGAAATGGGTTCCGGACCCCGGTGCGGCGAGCAAACACGACACCCAGGATGGAGTCAAAGGGCTCGGGAAGCCGGACCCACGCTGCCCGTGGAGGGACACTCGTGTCCTGCGATCGAAAGAGCGGAGCCGACCGAGGTCCCACCCGGACCCCAGTACGGCTAGCACAGACGGCGCTCAGGATAGGAGCGTGGTTGTTCGGCACGGACGGCTGCCGCTCCGTAGAGGACAGAACCCCTTGGCCCCGCGACTGCCAGCCCACGAGCCGGCGGTGGACAGCCGCACGCTTCGCGGCAAGTCTGGCTCCCATGCCGCTCGTGGCCGGACAACCGTGTCATGGGATCGTTGTCCCCAGTCCGCCCGAAACGGGATTCTTACCCTTGCGCGGCTAGCATACACGTCTCCCAGGACCGGAGTCTTGGCGTTCGGGAAAGACGGCGGCCACTCCGGGACGAATAGTTGCCGAGAGAACGGAACACAGCCTCCTTCTTCGCGGCAAGGCTGGCACCCACACCGCTTGTGGCCGGTTACCCGTGTCTTGCGATCACTTTCGTCGAGCCGCCCAAGGCGGGACCCGGACCCCGGCGCGGCTAGAACACACGTCGCGCAGGACCGGAGCCTAGGGGCTCGGGTAGCCGGACCCACGCAGCCCGTAGAGGGACACACGTTTCCTGCGATCGAAATAGCGGAGCCGACAGAGGTTCGACCGGGTCCTAGTGCGGCTAGCACACACATCGCCCGGGACCGGAGCGTGGCTGTTCGGGAAGGACGGCCGCCGCTCCGGACAGGACAGAAGCTTTCGTCTCGGGGACAGCCAGCCCCCGAGCCAGAGGATGACAGCCTCCTGTTTCACGACACGGCTTCTACGCATGCAGCTCGTGGCCGGACCACTGTGTCGTGGGATCTCCTTCCCCGATTCGCCCAAGACAGAACCCGGACCCCAGTGCGGCTAGCACACACGTCGCCCAGGATAGGAGCGTGGTTGTTCGGGACGGACGGCTGCCGCTCCGTAGAGGACAGAACCCCATGTCCCCGCGACTGCCAGCCCACGAGCCGGCGGAGGACAGCCACACGCTTCGGGGCAAGGCTGGCAGGCACACCGCTTGTGGCGGGTCACCCGTATCTTGCGATCATTTTAGTCGAGCCGCCCAAGGCGGGACCCGGACCCCGGCGCGGCTAGCACACACGTCGCGCAGGACCGGAGCCTAGGGGCTCGGGTAGCCGGACCCACGCAGCCCGTAGAGGGACACACGTTTCCTGCGATCGAAATAGCGGAGCCGACAGAGGTTCGACCGGGTCCTAGTGCGGCTAGCACACACATCGCCCGGGACCGGAGCGTGGCTGTTCGGGAAGGACGGCCGCCGCTCCGGACAGGACAGAAGCTTTCGTCTCGGGGACAGCCAGCCCCCGAGCCAGAGGATGACAGCCTCCTGTTTCACGACACGGCTTCTACGCATGCAGCTCGTGGCCGGACCACTGTGTCGTGGGATCTCCTTCCCCGATTCGCCCAAGACAGAACCCGGACCCCAGTGCGGCTAGCACACACGTCGCCCTGGACCGAAGCCCAGGGTCCACATCCGGACGCCTGCCGCTCTGGATTGTCTGAATCTCCGGTCCCCGGCACTGCGTAACTCCGAGCCGCTGAACAACAGCCTCCACTTCTCGACACGGCTGGCAGCCACAGCGCTTGTGGCCGGACAACCGTGTCGTAGGATCTCCTTCCCCGAGGCGCCCGAAATGGGTTCCGGACCCCGGTGCGGCGAGCAAACACGACACCCAGGATGGAGTCAAAGGGCTCGGGAAGCCGGACCCACGCTGCCCGTGGAGGGACACTCGTGTCCTGCGATCGAAAGAGCGGAGCCGACCGAGGTCCCACCCGGACCCCAGTACGGCTAGCACAGACGGCGCTCAGGATAGGAGCGTGGTTGTTCGGCACGGACGGCTGCCGCTCCGTAGAGGACAGAACCCCTTGGCCCCGCGACTGCCAGCCCACGAGCCGGCGGTGGACAGCCGCACGCTTCGCGGCAAGTCTGGCTCCCATGCCGCTCGTGGCCGGACAACCGTGTCATGGGATCGTTGTCCCCAGTCCGCCCGAAACGAGATTCTTACCCTTGCGCGGCTAGCATACACGTCTCCCAGGACCGGAGTCTTGGCGTTCGGGAAAGACGGCGGCCACTCCGGGACGAATAGTTGCCGAGAGAACGGAACACAGCCTCCTTCTTCGCGGCAAGGCTGGCACCCACACCGCTTGTGGCGGGTCACCCGTATCTTGCGATCATTTTAGTCGAGCCGCCCAAGGCGGGACCCGGACCCCGGCGCGGCTAGCACACACGTCGCGCAGGACCGGAGCCTAGGGGCTCGGGTAGCCGGACCCACGCAGCCCGTAGAGGGACACACGTTTCCTGCGATCGAAATAGCGGAGCCGACAGAGGTTCGACCGGGTCCTAGTGCGGCTAGCACACACATCGCCCGGGACCGGAGCGTGGCTGTTCGGGAAGGACGGCCTGCGCTCCGGACAGGACAGAAGCTTTCGTCTCGGGGACAGCCAGCCCCCGAGCCAGAGGATGACAGCCTCCTGTTTCACGACACGGCTTCTACGCATGCAGCTCGTGGCCGGACCACTGTGTCGTGGGATCTCCTTCCCCGATTCGCCCAAGACAGAACCCGGACCCCAGTGCGGCTAGCACACACGTCGCCCTGGACCGAAGCCCAGGGTCCACATCCGGACGCCTGCCGCTCTGGATTGTCTGAATCCCCGGTCCCCGGCACTGCGTAACTCCGAGCCGCTGAACAACAGCCTCCACTTCTCGACACGGCTGGCAGCCACAGCGCTTGTGGCCGGACAACCGTGTCGTAGGATCTCCTTCCCCGAGGCGCCCGAAATGGGTTCCGGACCCCGGTGCGGCGAGCAAACACGACACCCAGGATGGAGTCAAAGGGCTCGGGAAGCCGGACCCACGCTGCCCGTGGAGGGACACTCGTGTCCTGCGATCGAAAGAGCGGAGCCGACCGAGGTCCCACCCGGACCCCAGTACGGCTAGCACAGACGGCGCTCAGGATAGGAGCGTGGTTGTTCGGCACGGACGGCTGCCGCTCCGTAGAGGACAGAACCCCTTGGCCCCGCGACTGCCAGCCCACGAGCCGGCGGTGGACAGCCGCACGCTTCGCGGCAAGTCTGGCTCCCATGCCGCTCGTGGCCGGACAACCGTGTCATGGGATCGTTGTCCCCAGTCCGCCCGAAACGGGATTCTTACCCTTGCGCGGCTAGCATACACGTCTCCCAGGACCGGAGTCTTGGCGTTCGGGAAAGACGGCGGCCACTCCGGGACGAATAGTTGCCGAGAGAACGGAACACAGCCTCCTTCTTCGCGGCAAGGCTGGCACCCACACCGCTTGTGGCCGGTTACCCGTGTCTTGCGATCACTTTCGTCGAGCCGCCCAAGGCGGGACCCGGACCCCGGCGCGGCTAGAACACACGTCGCGCAGGACCGGAGCCTAGGGGCTCGGGTAGCCGGACCCACGCAGCCCGTAGAGGGACACACGTTTCCTGCGATCGAAATAGCGGAGCCGACAGAGGTTCGACCGGGTCCTAGTGCGGCTAGCACACACATCGCCCGGGACCGGAGCGTGGCTGTTCGGGAAGGACGGCCGCCGCTCCGGACAGGACAGAAGCTTTCGTCTCGGGGACAGCCAGCCCCCGAGCCAGAGGATGACAGCCTCCTGTTTCACGACACGGCTTCTACGCATGCAGCTCGTGGCCGGACCACTGTGTCGTGGGATCTCCTTCCCCGATTCGCCCAAGACAGAACCCGGACCCCAGTGCGGCTAGCACACACGTCGCCCAGGATAGGAGCGTGGTTGTTCGGGACGGACGGCTGCCGCTCCGTAGAGGACAGAACCCCATGTCCCCGCGACTGCCAGCCCACGAGCCGGCGGAGGACAGCCACACGCTTCGGGGCAAGGCTGGCAGGCACACCGCTTGTGGCGGGTCACCCGTATCTTGCGATCATTTTAGTCGAGCCGCCCAAGGCGGGACCCGGACCCCGGCGCGGCTAGCACACACGTCGCGCAGGACCGGAGCCTAGGGGCTCGGGTAGCCGGACCCACGCAGCCCGTAGAGGGACACACGTTTCCTGCGATCGAAATAGCGGAGCCGACAGAGGTTCGACCGGGTCCTAGTGCGGCTAGCACACACATCGCCCGGGACCGGAGCGTGGCTGTTCGGGAAGGACGGCCTGCGCTCCGGACAGGACAGAAGCTTTCGTCTCGGGGACAGCCAGCCCCCGAGCCAGAGGATGACAGCCTCCTGTTTCACGACACGGCTTCTACGCATGCAGCTCGTGGCCGGACCACTGTGTCGTGGGATCTCCTTCCCCGATTCGCCCAAGACAGAACCCGGACCCCAGTGCGGCTAGCACACACGTCGCCCTGGACCGAAGCCCAGGGTCCACATCCGGACGCCTGCCGCTCTGGATTGTCTGAATCCCCGGTCCCCGGCACTGCGTAACTCCGAGCCGCTGAACAACAGCCTCCACTTCTCGACACGGCTGGCAGCCACAGCGCTTGTGGCCGGACAACCGTGTCGTAGGATCTCCTTCCCCGAGGCGCCCGAAATGGGTTCCGGACCCCGGTGCGGCGAGCAAACACGACACCCAGGATGGAGTCAAAGGGCTCGGGAAGCCGGACCCACGCTGCCCGTGGAGGGACACTCGTGTCCTGCGATCGAAAGAGCGGAGCCGACCGAGGTCCCACCCGGACCCCAGTACGGCTAGCACAGACGGCGCTCAGGATAGGAGCGTGGTTGTTCGGCACGGACGGCTGCCGCTCCGTAGAGGACAGAACCCCTTGGCCCCGCGACTGCCAGCCCACGAGCCGGCGGTGGACAGCCGCACGCTTCGCGGCAAGTCTGGCTCCCATGCCGCTCGTGGCCGGACAACCGTGTCATGGGATCGTTGTCCCCAGTCCGCCCGAAACGGGATTCTTACCCTTGCGCGGCTAGCATACACGTCTCCCAGGACCGGAGTCTTGGCGTTCGGGAAAGACGGCGGCCACTCCGGGACGAATAGTTGCCGAGAGAACGGAACACAGCCTCCTTCTTCGCGGCAAGGCTGGCACCCACACCGCTTGTGGCCGGTTACCCGTGTCTTGCGATCACTTTCGTCGAGCCGCCCAAGGCGGGACCCGGACCCCGGCGCGGCTAGAACACACGTCGCGCAGGACCGGAGCCTAGGGGCTCGGGTAGCCGGACCCACGCAGCCCGTAGAGGGACACACGTTTCCTGCGATCGAAATAGCGGAGCCGACAGAGGTTCGACCGGGTCCTAGTGCGGCTAGCACACACATCGCCCGGGACCGGAGCGTGGCTGTTCGGGAAGGACGGCCGCCGCTCCGGACAGGACAGAAGCTTTCGTCTCGGGGACAGCCAGCCCCCGAGCCAGAGGATGACAGCCTCCTGTTTCACGACACGGCTTCTACGCATGCAGCTCGTGGCCGGACCACTGTGTCGTGGGATCTCCTTCCCCGATTCGCCCAAGACAGAACCCGGACCCCAGTGCGGCTAGCACACACGTCGCCCAGGATAGGAGCGTGGTTGTTCGGGACGGACGGCTGCCGCTCCGTAGAGGACAGAACCCCATGTCCCCGCGACTGCCAGCCCACGAGCCGGCGGAGGACAGCCACACGCTTCGGGGCAAGGCTGGCAGGCACACCGCTTGTGGCGGGTCACCCGTATCTTGCGATCATTTTAGTCGAGCCGCCCAAGGCGGGACCCGGACCCCGGCGCGGCTAGCACACACGTCGCGCAGGACCGGAGCCTAGGGGCTCGGGTAGCCGGACCCACGCAGCCCGTAGAGGGACACACGTTTCCTGCGATCGAAATAGCGGAGCCGACAGAGGTTCGACCGGGTCCTAGTGCGGCTAGCACACACATCGCCCGGGACCGGAGCGTGGCTGTTCGGGAAGGACGGCCTGCGCTCCGGACAGGACAGAAGCTTTCGTCTCGGGGACAGCCAGCCCCCGAGCCAGAGGATGACAGCCTCCTGTTTCACGACACGGCTTCTACGCATGCAGCTCGTGGCCGGACCACTGTGTCGTGGGATCTCCTTCCCCGATTCGCCCAAGACAGAACCCGGACCCCAGTGCGGCTAGCACACACGTCGCCCTGGACCGAAGCCCAGGGTCCACATCCGGACGCCTGCCGCTCTGGATTGTCTGAATCCCCGGTCCCCGGCACTGCGTAACTCCGAGCCGCTGAACAACAGCCTCCACTTCTCGACACGGCTGGCAGCCACAGCGCTTGTGGCCGGACAACCGTGTCGTAGGATCTCCTTCCCCGAGGCGCCCGAAATGGGTTCCGGACCCCGGTGCGGCGAGCAAACACGACACCCAGGATGGAGTCAAAGGGCTCGGGAAGCCGGACCCACGCTGCCCGTGGAGGGACACTCGTGTCCTGCGATCGAAAGAGCGGAGCCGACCGAGGTCCCACCCGGACCCCAGTACGGCTAGCACAGACGGCGCTCAGGATAGGAGCGTGGTTGTTCGGCACGGACGGCTGCCGCTCCGTAGAGGACAGAACCCCTTGGCCCCGCGACTGCCAGCCCACGAGCCGGCGGTGGACAGCCGCACGCTTCGCGGCAAGTCTGGCTCCCATGCCGCTCGTGGCCGGACAACCGTGTCATGGGATCGTTGTCCCCAGTCCGCCCGAAACGGGATTCTTACCCTTGCGCGGCTAGCATACACGTCTCCCAGGACCGGAGTCTTGGCGTTCGGGAAAGACGGCGGCCACTCCGGGACGAATAGTTGCCGAGAGAACGGAACACAGCCTCCTTCTTCGCGGCAAGGCTGGCACCCACACCGCTTGTGGCCGGTTACCCGTGTCTTGCGATCACTTTCGTCGAGCCGCCCAAGGCGGGACCCGGACCCCGGCGCGGCTAGCACACACGTCGCGCAGGACCGGAGCCTAGGGGCTCGGGTAGCCGGACCCACGCAGCCCGTAGAGGGACACACGTTTCCTGCGATCGAAATAGCGGAGCCGACAGAGGTTCGACCGGGTCCTAGTGCGGCTAGCACACACATCGCCCGGGACCGGAGCGTGGCTGTTCGGGAAGGACGGCCTGCGCTCCGGACAGGACAGAAGCTTTCGTCTCGGGGACAGCCAGCCCCCGAGCCAGAGGATGACAGCCTCCTGTTTCACGACACGGCTTCTACGCATGCAGCTCGTGGCCGGACCACTGTGTCGTGGGATCTCCTTCCCCGATTCGCCCAAGACAGAACCCGGACCCCAGTGCGGCTAGCACACACGTCGCCCTGGACCGAAGCCCAGGGTCCACATCCGGACGCCTGCCGCTCTGGATTGTCTGAATCCCCGGTCCCCGGCACTGCGTAACTCCGAGCCGCTGAACAACAGCCTCCACTTCTCGACACGGCTGGCAGCCACAGCGCTTGTGGCCGGACAACCGTGTCGTAGGATCTCCTTCCCCGAGGCGCCCGAAATGGGTTCCGGACCCCGGTGCGGCGAGCAAACACGACACCCAGGATGGAGTCAAAGGGCTCGGGAAGCCGGACCCACGCTGCCCGTGGAGGGACACTCGTGTCCTGCGATCGAAAGAGCGGAGCCGACCGAGGTCCCACCCGGACCCCAGTACGGCTAGCACAGACGGCGCTCAGGATAGGAGCGTGGTTGTTCGGCACGGACGGCTGCCGCTCCGTAGAGGACAGAACCCCTTGGCCCCGCGACTGCCAGCCCACGAGCCGGCGGTGGACAGCCGCACGCTTCGCGGCAAGTCTGGCTCCCATGCCGCTCGTGGCCGGACAACCGTGTCATGGGATCGTTGTCCCCAGTCCGCCCGAAACGGGATTCTTACCCTTGCGCGGCTAGCATACACGTCTCCCAGGACCGGAGTCTTGGCGTTCGGGAAAGACGGCGGCCACTCCGGGACGAATAGTTGCCGAGAGAACGGAACACAGCCTCCTTCTTCGCGGCAAGGCTGGCACCCACACCGCTTGTGGCCGGTTACCCGTGTCTTGCGATCACTTTCGTCGAGCCGCCCAAGGCGGGACCCGGACCCCGGCGCGGCTAGAACACACGTCGCGCAGGACCGGAGCCTAGGGGCTCGGGTAGCCGGACCCACGCAGCCCGTAGAGGGACACACGTTTCCTGCGATCGAAATAGCGGAGCCGACAGAGGTTCGACCGGGTCCTAGTGCGGCTAGCACACACATCGCCCGGGACCGGAGCGTGGCTGTTCGGGAAGGACGGCCGCCGCTCCGGACAGGACAGAAGCTTTCGTCTCGGGGACAGCCAGCCCCCGAGCCAGAGGATGACAGCCTCCTGTTTCACGACACGGCTTCTACGCATGCAGCTCGTGGCCGGACCACTGTGTCGTGGGATCTCCTTCCCCGATTCGCCCAAGACAGAACCCGGACCCCAGTGCGGCTAGCACACACGTCGCCCAGGATAGGAGCGTGGTTGTTCGGGACGGACGGCTGCCGCTCCGTAGAGGACAGAACCCCATGTCCCCGCGACTGCCAGCCCACGAGCCGGCGGAGGACAGCCACACGCTTCGGGGCAAGGCTGGCAGGCACACCGCTTGTGGCGGGTCACCCGTATCTTGCGATCATTTTAGTCGAGCCGCCCAAGGCGGGACCCGGACCCCGGCGCGGCTAGCACACACGTCGCGCAGGACCGGAGCCTAGGGGCTCGGGTAGCCGGACCCACGCAGCCCGTAGAGGGACACACGTTTCCTGCGATCGAAATAGCGGAGCCGACAGAGGTTCGACCGGGTCCTAGTGCGGCTAGCACACACATCGCCCGGGACCGGAGCGTGGCTGTTCGGGAAGGACGGCCTGCGCTCCGGACAGGACAGAAGCTTTCGTCTCGGGGACAGCCAGCCCCCGAGCCAGAGGATGACAGCCTCCTGTTTCACGACACGGCTTCTACGCATGCAGCTCGTGGCCGGACCACTGTGTCGTGGGATCTCCTTCCCCGATTCGCCCAAGACAGAACCCGGACCCCAGTGCGGCTAGCACACACGTCGCCCTGGACCGAAGCCCAGGGTCCACATCCGGACGCCTGCCGCTCTGGATTGTCTGAATCCCCGGTCCCCGGCACTGCGTAACTCCGAGCCGCTGAACAACAGCCTCCACTTCTCGACACGGCTGGCAGCCACAGCGCTTGTGGCCGGACAACCGTGTCGTAGGATCTCCTTCCCCGAGGCGCCCGAAATGGGTTCCGGACCCCGGTGCGGCGAGCAAACACGACACCCAGGATGGAGTCAAAGGGCTCGGGAAGCCGGACCCACGCTGCCCGTGGAGGGACACTCGTGTCCTGCGATCGAAAGAGCGGAGCCGACCGAGGTCCCACCCGGACCCCAGTACGGCTAGCACAGACGGCGCTCAGGATAGGAGCGTGGTTGTTCGGCACGGACGGCTGCCGCTCCGTAGAGGACAGAACCCCTTGGCCCCGCGACTGCCAGCCCACGAGCCGGCGGTGGACAGCCGCACGCTTCGCGGCAAGTCTGGCTCCCATGCCGCTCGTGGCCGGACAACCGTGTCATGGGATCGTTGTCCCCAGTCCGCCCGAAACGGGATTCTTACCCTTGCGCGGCTAGCATACACGTCTCCCAGGACCGGAGTCTTGGCGTTCGGGAAAGACGGCGGCCACTCCGGGACGAATAGTTGCCGAGAGAACGGAACACAGCCTCCTTCTTCGCGGCAAGGCTGGCAGGCACACCGCTTGTGGCGGGTCACCCGTATCTTGCGATCATTTTAGTCGAGCCGCCCAAGGCGGGACCCGGACCCCGGCGCGGCTAGCACACACGTCGCGCAGGACCGGAGCCTAGGGGCTCGGGTAGCCGGACCCACGCAGCCCGTAGAGGGACACACGTTTCCTGCGATCGAAATAGCGGAGCCGACAGAGGTTCGACCGGGTCCTAGTGCGGCTAGCACACACATCGCCCGGGACCGGAGCGTGGCTGTTCGGGAAGGACGGCCTGCGCTCCGGACAGGACAGAAGCTTTCGTCTCGGGGACAGCCAGCCCCCGAGCCAGAGGATGACAGCCTCCTGTTTCACGACACGGCTTCTACGCATGCAGCTCGTGGCCGGACCACTGTGTCGTGGGATCTCCTTCCCCGATTCGCCCAAGACAGAACCCGGACCCCAGTGCGGCTAGCACACACGTCGCCCTGGACCGAAGCCCAGGGTCCACATCCGGACGCCTGCCGCTCTGGATTGTCTGAATCCCCGGTCCCCGGCACTGCGTAACTCCGAGCCGCTGAACAACAGCCTCCACTTCTCGACACGGCTGGCAGCCACAGCGCTTGTGGCCGGACAACCGTGTCGTAGGATCTCCTTCCCCGAGGCGCCCGAAATGGGTTCCGGACCCCGGTGCGGCGAGCAAACACGACACCCAGGATGGAGTCAAAGGGCTCGGGAAGCCGGACCCACGCTGCCCGTGGAGGGACACTCGTGTCCTGCGATCGAAAGAGCGGAGCCGACCGAGGTCCCACCCGGACCCCAGTACGGCTAGCACAGACGGCGCTCAGGATAGGAGCGTGGTTGTTCGGCACGGACGGCTGCCGCTCCGTAGAGGACAGAACCCCTTGGCCCCGCGACTGCCAGCCCACGAGCCGGCGGTGGACAGCCGCACGCTTCGCGGCAAGTCTGGCTCCCATGCCGCTCGTGGCCGGACAACCGTGTCATGGGATCGTTGTCCCCAGTCCGCCCGAAACGGGATTCTTACCCTTGCGCGGCTAGCATACACGTCTCCCAGGACCGGAGTCTTGGCGTTCGGGAAAGACGGCGGCCACTCCGGGACGAATAGTTGCCGAGAGAACGGAACACAGCCTCCTTCTTCGCGGCAAGGCTGGCAGGCACACCGCTTGTGGCGGGTCACCCGTATCTTGCGATCATTTTAGTCGAGCCGCCCAAGGCGGGACCCGGACCCCGGCGCGGCTAGCACACACGTCGCGCAGGACCGGAGCCTAGGGGCTCGGGTAGCCGGACCCACGCAGCCCGTAGAGGGACACACGTTTCCTGCGATCGAAATAGCGGAGCCGACAGAGGTTCGACCGGGTCCTAGTGCGGCTAGCACACACATCGCCCGGGACCGGAGCGTGGCTGTTCGGGAAGGACGGCCTGCGCTCCGGACAGGACAGAAGCTTTCGTCTCGGGGACAGCCAGCCCCCGAGCCAGAGGATGACAGCCTCCTGTTTCACGACACGGCTTCTACGCATGCAGCTCGTGGCCGGACCACTGTGTCGTGGGATCTCCTTCCCCGATTCGCCCAAGACAGAACCCGGACCCCAGTGCGGCTAGCACACACGTCGCCCTGGACCGAAGCCCAGGGTCCACATCCGGACGCCTGCCGCTCTGGATTGTCTGAATCCCCGGTCCCCGGCACTGCGTAACTCCGAGCCGCTGAACAACAGCCTCCACTTCTCGACACGGCTGGCAGCCACAGCGCTTGTGGCCGGACAACCGTGTCGTAGGATCTCCTTCCCCGAGGCGCCCGAAATGGGTTCCGGACCCCGGTGCGGCGAGCAAACACGACACCCAGGATGGAGTCAAAGGGCTCGGGAAGCCGGACCCACGCTGCCCGTGGAGGGACACTCGTGTCCTGCGATCGAAAGAGCGGAGCCGACCGAGGTCCCACCCGGACCCCAGTACGGCTAGCACAGACGGCGCTCAGGATAGGAGCGTGGTTGTTCGGCACGGACGGCTGCCGCTCCGTAGAGGACAGAACCCCTTGGCCCCGCGACTGCCAGCCCACGAGCCGGCGGTGGACAGCCGCACGCTTCGCGGCAAGTCTGGCTCCCATGCCGCTCGTGGCCGGACAACCGTGTCATGGGATCGTTGTCCCCAGTCCGCCCGAAACGGGATTCTTACCCTTGCGCGGCTAGCATACACGTCTCCCAGGACCGGAGTCTTGGCGTTCGGGAAAGACGGCGGCCACTCCGGGACGAATAGTTGCCGAGAGAACGGAACACAGCCTCCTTCTTCGCGGCAAGGCTGGCACCCACACCGCTTGTGGCCGGTTACCCGTGTCTTGCGATCACTTTCGTCGAGCCGCCCAAGGCGGGACCCGGACCCCGGCGCGGCTAGCACACACGTCGCGCAGGACCGGAGCCTAGGGGCTCGGGTAGCCGGACCCACGCAGCCCGTAGAGGGACACACGTTTCCTGCGATCGAAATAGCGGAGCCGACAGAGGTTCGACCGGGTCCTAGTGCGGCTAGCACACACATCGCCCGGGACCGGAGCGTGGCTGTTCGGGAAGGACGGCCTGCGCTCCGGACAGGACAGAAGCTTTCGTCTCGGGGACAGCCAGCCCCCGAGCCAGAGGATGACAGCCTCCTGTTTCACGACACGGCTTCTACGCATGCAGCTCGTGGCCGGACCACTGTGTCGTGGGATCTCCTTCCCCGATTCGCCCAAGACAGAACCCGGACCCCAGTGCGGCTAGCACACACGTCGCCCAGGATAGGAGCGTGGTTGTTCGGGACGGACGGCTGCCGCTCCGTAGAGGACAGAACCCCATGTCCCCGCGACTGCCAGCCCACGAGCCGGCGGAGGACAGCCACACGCTTCGGGGCAAGGCTGGCAGGCACACCGCTTGTGGCGGGTCACCCGTATCTTGCGATCATTTTAGTCGAGCCGCCCAAGGCGGGACCCGGACCCCGGCGCGGCTAGCACACACGTCGCGCAGGACCGGAGCCTAGGGGCTCGGGTAGCCGGACCCACGCAGCCCGTAGAGGGACACACGTTTCCTGCGATCGAAATAGCGGAGCCGACAGAGGTTCGACCGGGTCCTAGTGCGGCTAGCACACACATCGCCCGGGACCGGAGCGTGGCTGTTCGGGAAGGACGGCCTGCGCTCCGGACAGGACAGAAGCTTTCGTCTCGGGGACAGCCAGCCCCCGAGCCAGAGGATGACAGCCTCCTGTTTCACGACACGGCTTCTACGCATGCAGCTCGTGGCCGGACCACTGTGTCGTGGGATCTCCTTCCCCGATTCGCCCAAGACAGAACCCGGACCCCAGTGCGGCTAGCACACACGTCGCCCTGGACCGAAGCCCAGGGTCCACATCCGGACGCCTGCCGCTCTGGATTGTCTGAATCCCCGGTCCCCGGCACTGCGTAACTCCGAGCCGCTGAACAACAGCCTCCACTTCTCGACACGGCTGGCAGCCACAGCGCTTGTGGCCGGACAACCGTGTCGTAGGATCTCCTTCCCCGAGGCGCCCGAAATGGGTTCCGGACCCCGGTGCGGCGAGCAAACACGACACCCAGGATGGAGTCAAAGGGCTCGGGAAGCCGGACCCACGCTGCCCGTGGAGGGACACTCGTGTCCTGCGATCGAAAGAGCGGAGCCGACCGAGGTCCCACCCGGACCCCAGTACGGCTAGCACAGACGGCGCTCAGGATAGGAGCGTGGTTGTTCGGCACGGACGGCTGCCGCTCCGTAGAGGACAGAACCCCTTGGCCCCGCGACTGCCAGCCCACGAGCCGGCGGTGGACAGCCGCACGCTTCGCGGCAAGTCTGGCTCCCATGCCGCTCGTGGCCGGACAACCGTGTCATGGGATCGTTGTCCCCAGTCCGCCCGAAACGGGATTCTTACCCTTGCGCGGCTAGCATACACGTCTCCCAGGACCGGAGTCTTGGCGTTCGGGAAAGACGGCGGCCACTCCGGGACGAATAGTTGCCGAGAGAACGGAACACAGCCTCCTTCTTCGCGGCAAGGCTGGCACCCACACCGCTTGTGGCCGGTTACCCGTGTCTTGCGATCACTTTCGTCGAGCCGCCCAAGGCGGGACCCGGACCCCGGCGCGGCTAGAACACACGTCGCGCAGGACCGGAGCCTAGGGGCTCGGGTAGCCGGACCCACGCAGCCCGTAGAGGGACACACGTTTCCTGCGATCGAAATAGCGGAGCCGACAGAGGTTCGACCGGGTCCTAGTGCGGCTAGCACACACATCGCCCGGGACCGGAGCGTGGCTGTTCGGGAAGGACGGCCGCCGCTCCGGACAGGACAGAAGCTTTCGTCTCGGGGACAGCCAGCCCCCGAGCCAGAGGATGACAGCCTCCTGTTTCACGACACGGCTTCTACGCATGCAGCTCGTGGCCGGACCACTGTGTCGTGGGATCTCCTTCCCCGATTCGCCCAAGACAGAACCCGGACCCCAGTGCGGCTAGCACACACGTCGCCCAGGATAGGAGCGTGGTTGTTCGGGACGGACGGCTGCCGCTCCGTAGAGGACAGAACCCCATGTCCCCGCGACTGCCAGCCCACGAGCCGGCGGAGGACAGCCACACGCTTCGGGGCAAGGCTGGCAGGCACACCGCTTGTGGCGGGTCACCCGTATCTTGCGATCATTTTAGTCGAGCCGCCCAAGGCGGGACCCGGACCCCGGCGCGGCTAGCACACACGTCGCGCAGGACCGGAGCCTAGGGGCTCGGGTAGCCGGACCCACGCAGCCCGTAGAGGGACACACGTTTCCTGCGATCGAAATAGCGGAGCCGACAGAGGTTCGACCGGGTCCTAGTGCGGCTAGCACACACATCGCCCGGGACCGGAGCGTGGCTGTTCGGGAAGGACGGCCTGCGCTCCGGACAGGACAGAAGCTTTCGTCTCGGGGACAGCCAGCCCCCGAGCCAGAGGATGACAGCCTCCTGTTTCACGACACGGCTTCTACGCATGCAGCTCGTGGCCGGACCACTGTGTCGTGGGATCTCCTTCCCCGATTCGCCCAAGACAGAACCCGGACCCCAGTGCGGCTAGCACACACGTCGCCCTGGACCGAAGCCCAGGGTCCACATCCGGACGCCTGCCGCTCTGGATTGTCTGAATCCCCGGTCCCCGGCACTGCGTAACTCCGAGCCGCTGAACAACAGCCTCCACTTCTCGACACGGCTGGCAGCCACAGCGCTTGTGGCCGGACAACCGTGTCGTAGGATCTCCTTCCCCGAGGCGCCCGAAATGGGTTCCGGACCCCGGTGCGGCGAGCAAACACGACACCCAGGATGGAGTCAAAGGGCTCGGGAAGCCGGACCCACGCTGCCCGTGGAGGGACACTCGTGTCCTGCGATCGAAAGAGCGGAGCCGACCGAGGTCCCACCCGGACCCCAGTACGGCTAGCACAGACGGCGCTCAGGATAGGAGCGTGGTTGTTCGGCACGGACGGCTGCCGCTCCGTAGAGGACAGAACCCCTTGGCCCCGCGACTGCCAGCCCACGAGCCGGCGGTGGACAGCCGCACGCTTCGCGGCAAGTCTGGCTCCCATGCCGCTCGTGGCCGGACAACCGTGTCATGGGATCGTTGTCCCCAGTCCGCCCGAAACGGGATTCTTACCCTTGCGCGGCTAGCATACACGTCTCCCAGGACCGGAGTCTTGGCGTTCGGGAAAGACGGCGGCCACTCCGGGACGAATAGTTGCCGAGAGAACGGAACACAGCCTCCTTCTTCGCGGCAAGGCTGGCAGGCACACCGCTTGTGGCGGGTCACCCGTATCTTGCGATCATTTTAGTCGAGCCGCCCAAGGCGGGACCCGGACCCCGGCGCGGCTAGCACACACGTCGCGCAGGACCGGAGCCTAGGGGCTCGGGTAGCCGGACCCACGCAGCCCGTAGAGGGACACACGTTTCCTGCGATCGAAATAGCGGAGCCGACAGAGGTTCGACCGGGTCCTAGTGCGGCTAGCACACACATCGCCCGGGACCGGAGCGTGGCTGTTCGGGAAGGACGGCCTGCGCTCCGGACAGGACAGAAGCTTTCGTCTCGGGGACAGCCAGCCCCCGAGCCAGAGGATGACAGCCTCCTGTTTCACGACACGGCTTCTACGCATGCAGCTCGTGGCCGGACCACTGTGTCGTGGGATCTCCTTCCCCGATTCGCCCAAGACAGAACCCGGACCCCAGTGCGGCTAGCACACACGTCGCCCTGGACCGAAGCCCAGGGTCCACATCCGGACGCCTGCCGCTCTGGATTGTCTGAATCCCCGGTCCCCGGCACTGCGTAACTCCGAGCCGCTGAACAACAGCCTCCACTTCTCGACACGGCTGGCAGCCACAGCGCTTGTGGCCGGACAACCGTGTCGTAGGATCTCCTTCCCCGAGGCGCCCGAAATGGGTTCCGGACCCCGGTGCGGCGAGCAAACACGACACCCAGGATGGAGTCAAAGGGCTCGGGAAGCCGGACCCACGCTGCCCGTGGAGGGACACTCGTGTCCTGCGATCGAAAGAGCGGAGCCGACCGAGGTCCCACCCGGACCCCAGTACGGCTAGCACAGACGGCGCTCAGGATAGGAGCGTGGTTGTTCGGCACGGACGGCTGCCGCTCCGTAGAGGACAGAACCCCTTGGCCCCGCGACTGCCAGCCCACGAGCCGGCGGTGGACAGCCGCACGCTTCGCGGCAAGTCTGGCTCCCATGCCGCTCGTGGCCGGACAACCGTGTCATGGGATCGTTCTCCCCAGTCCGCCCGAAACGGGATTCTTACCCTTGCGCGGCTAGCATACACGTCTCCCAGGACCGGAGTCTTGGCGTTCGGGAAAGACGGCGGCCACTCCGGGACGAATAGTTGCCGAGAGAACGGAACACAGCCTCCTTCTTCGCGGCAAGGCTGGCACCCACACCGCTTGTGGCCGGTTACCCGTGTCTTGCGATCACTTTCGTCGAGCCGCCCAAGGCGGGACCCGGACCCCGGCGCGGCTAGAACACACGTCGCGCAGGACCGGAGCCTAGGGGCTCGGGTAGCCGGACCCACGCAGCCCGTAGAGGGACACACGTTTCCTGCGATCGAAATAGCGGAGCCGACAGAGGTTCGACCGGGTCCTAGTGCGGCTAGCACACACATCGCCCGGGACCGGAGCGTGGCTGTTCGGGAAGGACGGCCGCCGCTCCGGACAGGACAGAAGCTTTCGTCTCGGGGACAGCCAGCCCCCGAGCCAGAGGATGACAGCCTCCTGTTTCACGACACGGCTTCTACGCATGCAGCTCGTGGCCGGACCACTGTGTCGTGGGATCTCCTTCCCCGATTCGCCCAAGACAGAACCCGGACCCCAGTGCGGCTAGCACACACGTCGCCCAGGATAGGAGCGTGGTTGTCCGGGACGGACGGCTGCCGCTCCGTAGAGGACAGAACCCCATGTCCCCGCGACTGCCAGCCCACGAGCCGGCGGAGGACAGCCACACGCTTCGGGGCAAGGCTGGCAGGCACACCGCTTGTGGCGGGTCACCCGTATCTTGCGATCATTTTAGTCGAGCCGCCCAAGGCGGGACCCGGACCCCGGCGCGGCTAGCACACACGTCGCGCAGGACCGGAGCCTAGGGGCTCGGGTAGCCGGACCCACGCAGCCCGTAGAGGGACACACGTTTCCTGCGATCGAAATAGCGGAGCCGACAGAGGTTCGACCGGGTCCTAGTGCGGCTAGCACACACATCGCCCGGGACCGGAGCGTGGCTGTTCGGGAAGGACGGCCGCCGCTCCGGACAGGACAGAAGCTTTCGTCTCGGGGACAGCCAGCCCCCGAGCCAGAGGATGACAGCCTCCTGTTTCACGACACGGCTTCTACGCATGCAGCTCGTGGCCGGACCACTGTGTCGTGGGATCTCCTTCCCCGATTCGCCCAAGAAAGAACCCAAGTGCCCCCAAAGGAAGGCTTTGGGTACAACTGAACTCCCCAGGGGAGCATTTATGCAGCCCCACATGCAACTGGACCCTCCTTGTTCACTGTTTACGAGCAACCCTAAATATACCCCTAGCCATCATGGCAGAAGACTGAAAACTCGGGCTCCAGAAAATGCGTTTCAAGCCCCATTCACCCATCCAGAAGTGCCCCCAAAGGAAGGCTTTGGGTACAACTGAACTCCCCAGGGGAGCCTTTACGCAGCCCCACATGCAACTGGACCCTCCGTATTCGCTCTTTCACAGCAACCCTAAATATAGACCTGGCCCGCCTGGCAGTCTACTGAAAACTCGGGCCCCAGAAAAAATGTTAAAAGCATAATTCGCCCATCCAAAAGTGCCCCCAGAGGAAGGCTTTGGGTACAACTGAACTCCCCAGGGGAGCCTTTATGCAGCCCCACATGCAACTGGACCCTCCGTATTCGCTCTTTCACCGCAAGCCTAAATATAGCCCTAGGACGCCTGGCAGTCCACTGAAAGCTCGGGCCCCAGAAAATGTGTTACGAGCCCCATTCGCCCATCCAAAAGTGCCCCCAAAGGAAGGCTTTGTGTACATCTGAACTCCCATGGGGAGCCTTTACGCAGTCCCACATGCAACTGGACCCTCTGTATTCGCTCTTTCACAGCAACCCTAAATATAACCCTGGCCAGAATGGCAGAGGACTGAAAAATCGGGCCCCAGATAACGTGCTACAAGCCGCATTCGACCATCCAAAAGTGCCACCAAAGGAAGGCTTTGGGTACAACTGAACTCCCCAGGGGAGCCTTTATGCAGGCCCATACGCAACTGGACCCCCTGTGTTCGCTGTTTAGAAGCAACCCTAAATATACCCCTAGCCACCATGGCAGAAGACTGAAAACTCGGGCTCCAGAAAATGCGTTTCAAGCCCCATTCACCCATCCAGACGTGCCCCCAAAGGAAGGCTTTGGGTACAACTGAACTCCCCAGGGGAGCCTTAACGCAGCCCCACATGCAAATGGACCCTCCGTATTCGCTCTTTCACCGCAAGCCTAAATATAGCCCTCGGCACAACGGGAGAAGACTGAAAAAGCGGGCCTCAGAAACCGCATTGCAATTCCCCTTGGACCATCCCAAAGTGCCCCGAAAGGAAGGCTTTGGGTACAACTGGACTCCCCAGGGGAGCCTTAACGCAGCCCCACATGCAACTGGACCCTCCGTATTCGCTCTTTCACAGCAACCCTAAATATAGCCCTGGCCCGCCTGGCAGTCGACTGAAAACTCGGGCCCCAAAAAATGCGTTAAAAGCCTAATTCGCCCATCCAAAAGTGCCCCCAGAGGAAGGCTTTGGGTACAACTGAACTCCCCAGGGGAGCCTTTATGCAGCCCCACATGCAACTGGACCCTCCGTATTCGCTGGTTCACAGCAACCCTAAATATAACCCTGGCCCGCATGGCAGACGACTGAAAAATCGGGCCCCAGAAAATGTGCTACAAGCCCCATTCGACCATCCAAAAGTGCCCCCAGAGGAAGGCTTTGGGTACAACTGAACTCCCCAGGGGAGCCTTTATGCAGCCCCACATGCAACTGGACCCTCCGGGTTCACTCTTTCACCGCAAGCCTAAATATAGCCCTCGGCGCAATTGGAGAAGACTGAAAAAGCGGGCCTCAGAAAACGCATTGCGATTCCCCGTGGACCCTCCCAAAGTGCCCCCAGAGGAAGGCTTTGGGTACAACTGAACTCACCAGGGGAGCCTTAACGCAGCCCCACATGCAACTGGACCCTCCGTATTCGCTCTTTCACAGCAACCCTAAATATAGCCCTGGCCTGCCTGGCAGTCGACTGAAAACTCGGGCCCCAGAAAATGCGTTTCAAGCCTAATTCGCCCATCCAAAAGTGCCCCCAGAAGAAGGCTTTGGGTACAACTGAACTCCCCAGGGGAGCCTTTACGCAGCACCACATGCAACTGGACCCTCCTTGTTCACTGTTTACGAGCAACCCTAAATATACCCCTAGCCACCATGGCAGAAGACTGAAAACTCGGGCTCCAGAAAATGCGTTTCAAGCCCCATTCACCCATCCAGAAGTGCCCCCAAAGGAAGGCTTTGGGTACAAGTGAACTCCCCAGGGGAGCCTTTATGCAGCCCCACATGGAACTGGACCCTCTGGGTTCACTCTTTCACCGCAAGCCTAAATATAGCCCTAGCACGCCTGGCAGTCGACTGAAAGTTTGAGCCACAGAAAATGTGTTACGAGCCCCATTCGCCCATCCAAAAGTGCCCCCAAAGGAAGGCTTTGGGTACATCTGAAATCCCCAGGGGAGCCTTTATGCAGCCCCACATGCAACTGGAGCCTCCATGTTCGCTCTTTACAGCAACCCTAAATATAACCCTAGCCAGCATGGCAGAAGACTGAAAACTCGGGCTCCAGAAAATGCGTTTCAAGCCCCATTCACCCATCCAGAAGTGACCCCAAAGGAAGACTTTGGGTACAAGTGAACTCCCCAGGGGAGCCTTTATGCAGCCCCACATGCAACTGGACCATCCGTGTTCGCTCTTTACAGCAACCCTAAATATAACCCTAGCCAGCATGGCAGAAGAATGGAAACTCGGGCCACAGAAAATGCGTTTCAAGCCCCATTCACCCATCCAGAAGTGCCCCCAAAGGAAGGCTTTGGGTACAACTGAACTCCCCAGGGGAGCCTTTATGCAGCCCCACATGCAACTGGACCCTGCGGGTTCACTCTTTCACCGCAAGCCTAAATATAGCCCTAGCATGCCTGGCAGTCGACTGAAAACTCGGGCCTCAGAAAATGTGTTAAAAGCCTAATTCGCCCATCCAAAAGTGTCCCCAGAGGAAGGCTTTGGGTACAACTGGACTCCCCAGGGGAGCCTTAACGCAGCCCCACATGCAACTGGACCCTCCGTATTCGCTCTTTCACAGCAACCCTAAATATAGCCCTGGCCCGCCTGGCAGTCGACTGAAAACTCGGGCCCCAGAAAAACTGTTAAAAGCCTAATTCGCCCATCCAAAAGTGCCCCCAGAGGAAGGATTTGGGTACAACTGAACTCCCCAGGGGAGCCTTTACGCAGCCCCACATGCAACTGGACCCTCCTTGTTCACTGTTTACGAGCAACCCTAAATATAACCCTAGCCAGCATGGCAGAAGACTGAAAACTCGGGCTCCAGAAAATGCGTTTCAAGCCCCAATCACCCATCCAGAAGTGCCCCCAAAGGAAGGCTTTGGGTACAACTGAACTCCCCAGGGGAGCCTTTATGTAGCCCCACATGCAACTGGACCCTCCGGGTTCACTCTTTCACCGCAAGCCTAAATATAGCCCTAGCACGCCTGGCAGTCGACTGAAAGTTCGAGCCACAGAAAATGTGTTACGAGCCCCATTCGCCCATCCAAAAGTGCCCCCAAAGGAAGGCTTTGGGTACAAGTGAACTCCCCAGGGGAGCCTTTACGCAGCCCCACATGCAACTGGACCCTCCGTGTTCGCTATTTACAGCAAACCTAAATATAACCCTAGCCAGCATGGCAGAAGACTGAAAACTCGGGCCACAGAAAAAGCGTTTCAAGCCCCTTTCGCCCATCCAGAAGTGCCCCCAAAGGAAGGCTTTGGGTACAAGTGAACTCCCCAGGGGAGCCTTTATGCAGCCCCACATACAACTGGACCCTCCGGGTTCACTCTTTCACCGCAAGCCTAAATATAGCCCTCGGCACAATGGTAGAAGACTGAAAAAGCGGGCCTCAGAAAACGTATTGCGATTCCCCTTGGACCATCCCAAAGTGCCCCCAAAGGAAGGCTTTGGGTACAACTGGACTCCCCAGGGGAGCCTTAACGCAGCCCCACATGCAACTGGACCCTCCGTTTTCACTCTTTCACAGCAACCCTAAATATAGCCCTGGCCCGCCTGGCAGTCGACTGAAAACTCGGGCCCCAGAAAATGCATTAAAATCCTAATTCGCCCATCCAAAATTGCCCCTAGAGGAAGGCTTTGGGTACATCTGAACTCCCCAGGGGAGCCTTTACGCAGCCCCACATGCAACTGGACCCTCCTTGTTCACTGTTTACGAGCAACCCTAAATATACCCGTAGCCACCATGGCAGAAGACTGAAAACTCGGGCCACAGAAAAAGCGTTTCAAGCCCCTTTCGCCCATCCAAAAGTGCCCCCAAAGGAAGGCTTTGGGTACAACTGAACTCCCCAGGGGAGCCTTTACGCAGCAACACATGCAACTGGACCCTCCTTGTTCACTGTTTACGAGCAACCCTAAATATACCCCTAGCCACCATGGCAGAAGACTGAAAAGTCGGGCTCCAGAAAATGTGTTACGAGCCCCATTCGCCCATCCAGAAGTGCCCCCAAAGGAAGGCTTTGGGTACAACTGAACTCCCCAGGGGAGCCTTTATGCAGCCCCACATGCAACTGGACCCTCCGGGTTCACTCTTTCACCGCAAGCCTAAATATAGCCCTCGGCACAATGGGAGAAGACTGAAAAAGCGGGCCTCAGAAAACGCATTGCAATTCCCCTTGGACCATCCCAAAGTGCCCCCAGAGGAAGGCTTTGGGTACAACTGGACTCCCCAGGGGAGCCTTAACGCAGCCCCACATGCAACTGGACCCTCCGTATTCGCTCTTTCACAGCAACCCTAAATATAGCCCTGGCCCGCCTGGCAGTCGACTGAAAACTCAGGCCCCAGAAAATGTATTAAAAGCCTAATTCGCCCATCCAAAAGTGCCCCTAGAGGAAGGCTTTGGGTACAACTGAACTCCCCAGGGGAGCCTTTACGCAGCCCCACATGCAACTGGACCCTCCTTGTTCACCGTTTACGAGCAACCCTAAATATACCCCTAGCCACCATTGCAGAAGACTGAAAACTCGGGCTCCAGAAAATGCGTTTCAAGCCCCATTCACCCATCCAGAAGTGCCCCCAAAGGAAGGCTTTGGGTACAAGTGAACTCCCCAGGCGAGCCTTTACGCAGCCCCACATGCAACTGGACCCTCCTTGTTCACTGTTTACGAGCAACCCTGAATATAGCCCTAGCCACCATGGCAGAAGACTGAAAACTCGGTCTCCATAAAATGCGTTTCAAGCCCCATTCACCCATCCAGAAGTGCCCCCAAAGGAAGGCTTTGGGTACAAGTGAACTCCCCAGGGGAGCCTTTATGCAGCCCCACATGCAACTGGACCCTCCGTGTTCGCTCTTTACAGCAATCCTAAATATAACCCTGGCCCGCCTGGCAGTCAACTGAAAACACGGGCCACAGAAAAAGCGTTTCAAGCCCCTTTCGCCCATCCAGAAGTGCCCCCAAAGGAAGGCTTTGGGTACAACTGAACTCCCCAAGAGAACCTTTATGCAGCCCCACATGCAACTGGACCCTCCGGGTTCACTCTTTCACCGCAAGCCTAAATATAGCCCTAGCACGCCTGGCAGTCGACTGAAAACTCGGGCCCCAGAAAATGCGTTTCAAGCACCATTCGCCCATCCAAAAGTGCCCCCAGAGAAAGGCTTTGGGTACAACTAGACTCCCCAGGGGAGCCTTAACGCAGCCACACATGCAACTGGACCCTCCGTATTCGCTCTTTCACAGCAACCCTAAATATAGCCCTGGCCCGCCTGGCAGTCGACTGAAAACTCAGGCCCCAGAAAATGCGTTTCAAGCACCATTCGCCCATCCAAAAGTGCCCCCAGAGAAAGGCTTTGGGTACAACTAGACTCCCCAGGGGAGCCTTAACGCAGCCACACATGCAACTGGACCCTCCGTATTCGCTCTTTCACAGCAACCCTAAATATAGCCCTGGCCCGCCTGGCAGTCGACTGAAAACTCAGGCCCCAGAAAATGCAATAAAAGCCTAATTCGCCCATCCAAAAGTGCCCCTAAAGGAAGGCTTTGGGTACAAGTGAACTCCCCAGGGGAGCCTTTACGCAGCCCCACATGCAACTGGACCCTCCAGGTTCACTGTTTACGAGCAACCCTAAATATAACCCTAGCCAGCATGGCAGAAGACTGAAAACGCGGGCCACAGAAAAAGCGTTTCAAGCCCCATTCACCCATCCAGAAGTGCCCCCAAAGGAAGGCTTTGGGTACATCTGAACTCCCCAGGGGAGCCTTTACGCAGCCCCACATGCAACTGGACCCTCCGTGTTCGCTCTTTACAGCAACCCTAAATATAACCCTAGCCAGCATGGCAGAAGACTGAAAACGCGGGCCACAGAAAAAGCGTTTCAAGCCCCTTTCGCCCATCCAGAAGTGCCCCCAAAGGAAGGCTTTGGGTACAACTGAACTCCCCAGGGGAGCCTTTATGCAGCCCCACATGCAACTGGACCCTCCGGGTTCACTCTTTCACCGCAAGCCTAAATATAGCCCTCGGCACAATGGGAGAAGACTGAAAAAGCGGGCCTCAGAAAACGCATTGCGATTCCCCTTGGACCATCCCAAAGTGCCCCAAAGGAAGGCTTTGGGTACAACTGGACTCCCCAGGGGAGCCTTAACGCAGCCCCACATGCAACTGGACCCTCCGTATTCGCTCTTTCACAGCAACCCTAAATATAGCCCTGGCCCGCCTGGCAGTCGACTGAAAACTCGGGCCCCAGAAAATGCATTAAAAGCCTAATTCGCCCATCCAAAAGTGCCCCCAGAGGAAGGCTTTGGGTAAAACTGAACTCCCCAGGGGAGCCTTTACGCAGCCCCACATGCAACTGGACCCTCCTTGTTCACTGTTTACGAGCAACCCTAAATATACCCCTAGCCAGCATGGCAGAAGACTGAAAACTCGGGCTCCAGAAAATGCGTTTCAAGCCCCATTCACCCATCCAGAAGTGCCCCCAAAGGAAGGCTTTGGGTACAACTGAACTCCCCAGGGGAGCCTTTATGCAGCCCCACATGCAACTGGACCCTCCGTGTTCGCTCTTTACAGCAACCATAAATATAACCCTAGCCAGCATGGCAGAAGACTGAAAACTCGGGCCACAGAAAAAGCGTTTCAAGCCCCTTTCGCCCATCCAGAAGTGCCCCCAAAGGAAGGCTTTGGGTACAAGTGAACTCCCCAGGGAGCCTTTATGCAGCCCCACTTGCAACTGGACCCTCCGTATTCGCTGTTTCACAGCAACCCTAAATATAACCCTGGACCGCATGGCAGACGACTGAAAAATCGGGCCCCAGAAAACGTGCTACAAGCCCCATTCGACCATCCAAAAGTGCCCCCAAAGGAAGGCTTTGGGTACAACTGGACTCCCCAGGGGAGCCATAACGCAGCCCCACATGCAACTGGACCCTCCGTATTCGCTCTTTCACAGCAACCCTAAATATAGCCCTGGCCCGCCTGGCAGTCGACTGAAAACTCAGGCCACAGAAAATGCATTAAAAGCCTAAATCACCCATCCAAAAGTGCCCTAGAGGAAGTCTTTGGGTACAAGTGAACTCCCCAGGGGAGCTTTTACGCAGCCCCACATGCAACTGGACCCTCCTTGTTCACTGTTTACGAGCAACCCTAAATATAACACTAGCCAGCATGGCAGAAGACTGAATACTCGGGCTCCAGAAAATGCATTTCAAGCCCCATTCACCCATCCAGAAGTGCCCCCAAAGGAAGGCTTTGGGTACAAGTGAACTCCCCAGGGGAGCCTTTATGCAGCCCCACATGCAACTGGACCCTCCGGGTTCACTCTTTCACCGCAAGCCTAAATATAGCCCTCGGCGCAATGGGAGAAAACTGAAAAAGCGGGCCTCAGAAAACGCATTGCAATTCCCCTTGGACCATCCCAAAGTGCCCCCAAAGGAAGGCTTTGGGTACAACTGGACTCCCCAGGGGAGCCTTTACGCAGCCCCACATGCAACTGGACCCTCCGTATTCGCTCTTTCACAGCAACCCTAAATATAGCCCTGGCCCGCCTGGCAGTCGACTGAAAACTCGGGCCCCAGAAAATGCATTAAAAGCCTAATTCGCCCATCCAAAAGTGCCCCCAGAGGAAGGCTTTGGGTACAACTGAACTCCCCAGGGGAGCCTTTACACAGCTCCACATGCAACTGGACCCTCCGGGTTCACTCTTTCACAGCAAGCCTAAATATAGCCCTAGCACGCCTGGCAGTCGACTGAACGTTCGAGCCACAGAAAATGTGTTACGAGCCCCATTCGCCCATCCAAAAGTGCCCCCAAAGGAAGGCTTTGGGTACATCTGAACTCCCCAGGGGAGCCTTTACGCAGCCCCACATGCAACTGGACCCTCCGTGTTCGCTCTTTACAGCAACCCTAAATATAACCCTAGCCACCATGGCAGAAGACTGAATACTCGGGCTCCAGAAAAAGCGTTTCAAGCCCCTTTCGCCCATCCAGAAGTGCCCCCAAAGGAAGGCTTTGGGTACAACTGAACTCCCCAGGGGAGCCTTTATGCAGCCCCACATGCAACTGGACCCTCCGGGTTCACTCTTTCACCGCAAGCCTAAATATAGCCCTCGGCACAATGGGAGAAGACTGAAAAAGCGGGCCTCAGAAAACGCATTGCGATTCCCCTTGGACCATCCCAAAGTGCCCCAAAGGAAGGCTTTGGGTACAAGTGAACTCCCCAGGGGAGCCTTTATGCAGCCCCACATGCAACTGGACCCTCCGTATTCACTCTTTACAGCAACGCTAAATATATCCCGAGCAAGCTTGGCAGTCGACTGAAAGCTCGGGCCACAGAAAATGTGTTACGAGCCCCATTCGCCCATCCAGAAGTGCCTCCAAAGGAAGGCTTTGGGTACATCTGAACTCCCCAGGGGAGCCTTTACGCAGCCCCACATGCAACTGGACCCTCCGTGTTCGCTCTTTACAGCAACCCTAAATATAACCCTAGCCAGCATGGCAGAAGACTGAAAACTCGGTCTCCATAAAATGCGTTTCAAGCCCCATTCACCCATCCAGAAGTGCCCCCAAAGGAAGGCTTTGGGTACAACTGAACTCCCCAGGGGAGCCTTTACGCAGCCCCACATGCAACTGGACCCTCCGTGTTCGCTCTTTACAGCAATCCTAAATATAACCCTGGCCCGCCTGGCAGTCAACTGAAAACGCGGGCCACAGAAAAAGCGTTTCAAGCCCCTTTCGCCCATCCAGAAGTGCCCCCAAAGGAAGGCTTTGGGTACAACTGAACTCCCCAAGGGAACCTTTATGCAGCCCCACATGCAACTGGACCCTCCGGGTTCACTCTTTCACCGCAAGCCTAAATATAGCCCTAGCAAGCCTGGCAGTCGACTGAAAACTCGGGCCCCAGAAAATGCATTAAAATCCTAATTCACCCATCCAAAAGTGCCCCCAAAGGAAGGCTTTGGGTACAACTGAACTCCCCAGGGGAGCCTTTATGCAGCCCCATATGCAACTGGACCCTCCGTGTTCGCTCTTTACAGCAACCCTAAATATAACCCTAGCCAGCATGGCAGAAGACTGAAAACTCGGGCCACAGAAAAAGCGTTTCAAGCCCCTTTCGCCCATCCAGAAGTGCCCCCAAAGGAAGGCTTTGAGTGCAACTGAACTCCCCAGGGGAGCCTTTATGCAGCCCCACATGCAACTGGACCCTCCGTATTCACTCTTTCACAGCAACCCTAAATATAGCCCTGGCCCGCCTGGCAGTCGACTAAAAACTCGGGCCCCAGAAAAACTGTTAAAAGCCTAATTCGCCCATCCAAAAGTGCCCCCAAAGGAAGGCTTTGGGTACAAGTGAACTCCCAAGGGGAGCCTGTACGCAGCCCCACATGCAACTGGACCCTCCTTGTTCACTGTTTACGAGCAACCCTAAATATATGCCTAGAAACCATGGCAGAAGACTGAAAAGTCGGGCTCCAGAAAATGCGTTTCAAGCCCCATTCACCCATCCAGAAGTGCCCCCAAAGGTAGGCTTTGGGTACAAGTGAACTCCCCAGGGAAGCCTTTATGCAGGCCCACATGCAACTGGACCCTCCGGGTTCACTCTTTCACCGCAAGCCTAAATATAGCCCTAGCACGCCTGGCAGTTGACTGAGAGCTCGGGCCACAGAAAATGTGTTACGAGCCCCATTCGCCCATCCAAAAGTGCCCCTAAAGGAAGGCTTTGGGTACATCTGAACTCCCCAGGGGAGCCTTTATGCAGCCCCACATGCAACTGGACCCTCCGTGTTCGCTCTTTACAGCAACCCTAAATATAACCCTAGCCAGCATGGCAGAAGACTGAAAACTCGGGCCACAGAAAAAGCGTTTCAAGCCCCTTTCGCCCATCCAGAAGTGCCCCCAAAGGAAGGCTTTGGGTACAAGTGAATTCCCCAGGGGAGCCTTTATGCAGCCCCACATGCAACTGGACCCTCCTTGTTCACTGTTTACGAGCAACCCTAAATATACCCCTAGCCACCATGGCAGAAGACTGAAAACTCGGGCTCCAGAAAATGCGTTTCAAGCCCCATTCACCCATCCAGAAGTGCCCCCAAAGGAAGGCTTTGGGTACAACTGAACTCCCCAGGGGAGCCTTTACGCAGCCCCACATGCAACTGGACCCTCCGGGTTCACTCTTTCACCGCAAGCCTAAATATAGCCCTCGGCACAATGGGAGAAGACTGAAAAAGCAGGCCTCAGAAAACGCATTGCGATTCCCCTTGGACCATCCCAAAGTGCCCCAAAGGAAGGCTTTGGGTACAACTGGACTCCCCAGGGGAGCCTTAACGCAGCCCCACTTGCAACTGGACCCTCCGTATTCGCTCTTTCACAGCAACCCTAAATATAGCCCTGGCCCGCCTGGCAGTCGACTTAAAACTCAGGCCCCACAAAATGCATTAAAAGCCTAATTCGCCCATCCAAAAGTGCCCCTAAAGGAAGGCTTTGGGTACAAGTGAACTCCCCAGGGGAGCCTTTACGCAGCCCCACATGCAACTGGACCCTCCAGGTTCACTGTTTACGAGCAACCCTAAATATACCCCTAGCCACCATGGCAGAAGACTGAAAACTCGGGCTCCATAAAATGCGTTTCAAGCCCCATTCACCCATCCAGAAGTGCCCCCAAAGGAAGGCTTTGGGTACATCTGAACTCCCCAGGGGAGCCTTTACGCAGCCCCACATGCAACTGGACCCTCCGTGTTCGCTCTTTACAGCAACCCTAAATATAACCCTAGCCAGCATGGCAGAAGACTGAAAACGCGGGCCACAGAAAAAGCGTTTCAAGCCCCTTTCGCCCATCCAGAAGTGCCCCCAAAGGAAGGCTTTGGGTACAACTGAACTCCCCAGGGGAGCCTTTATGCAGCCCCACATGCAACTGGACCCTCCGGGTTCACTCTTTCACCGCAAGCCTAAATATAGCCCTCGGCACAATGGGAGAAGACTGAAAAAGCGGGCCTCAGAAAACGCATTGCGATTCCCCTTGGACCATCCCAAAGTGCCCCAAAGGAAGGCTTTGGGTACAACTGGACTCCCCGGGGGAGCCTTAACGCAGCCCCACATGCAACTGGACCCTCCGTATTCGCTCTTTCACAGCAACCCTAAATATAGCCCTGGCCCGTCTGGCAGTCGACTGAAAACTCAGGCCACAGAAAATGCATTAAAAGCCTAATTCACCCATCCAAAAGTGCCCCTAGAGGAAGGCTTTGGGTACAAGTGAACTCCCCAGGGGAGCTTTTACGCAGCCCCACATGCAACTGGACCCTCCTTGTTCACTGTTTACGAGCAACCCTAAATATAACACTAGCCAGCATGGCAGAAGACTGAATACTCGGGCTCCAGAAAATGCATTTCAAGCCCCATTCACCCATCCAGAAGTGCCCCCAAAGGAAGGCTTTGGGTACAAGTGAACTCCCCAGGGGAGCCTTTATGCAGGCCCACATGCAACTGGACCCTCCGGGTTCACTCTTTCACCGCAAGCCTAAATATAGCCCTCGGCGCAATGGGAGAAAACTGAAAAAGCGGGCCTCAGAAAACGCATAACGATTCCCCTTGGACCATCCCAAAGTGCCCCCAAAGGAAGGCTTTGGGTACAACTGGACTCCCCAGGGGAGCCTTAACGCAGCCCCACATGCAACTGGACCCTCCGGGTTCACTCTTTCACTGCAAACCTAAATATAGCCCTAGCACGCCTGGCAGTCGACTGAAAGTTCGAGCCACAGAAAATGTGTTACGAGCCCCATTCGCCCATCCAAAAGTGCCCCCAAAGGAAGACTTTGGGTTCATCTGAACTCCCCAGGGGAGCCTTTATGCAGCCCCACATGCAACTGGACCCTCCGTGTTTGCTCTTTACAGCAACCCTAAATATAACCCTAGCCAGCATGGCAGAAGACTGAAAACGCGGGCCACAGAAAAAGCGTTTCAAGCCCCTTTCACCCATCCAGAAGTACCCCCAAAGGAAGGCTTTGGGTACAAGTGAACTCCCCAGGGGAGCCTTTATGCAGCCCCACTTGCAACTGGACCCTCCGTATTCGCTCTTTCACAGCAACCCTAAATATAGCCCTGACCCGCATTGCAGACGACTGAAAAATCGGGCCCCAGAAAACGTGCTACAAACCCCATTCGACCATACAAAAATGCCCCCAAAGGAAGGCTTTGGGTACAACTGAACTCCCCAGGGGAGCCTTTATGCAGGCCCATACGCAACTGGACCCCCCGTGTTCCCTGTTTACAAACAACCCTAAATATAACACTAGCCAGCATGGCAGAAGACTGAAAACTCGGGCCACAGAAAAAGCGTTTCAAGCCCCATTCACCCATCCAGCAGTGCCCCCAAAGGAAGGCTTTGGGTACAACTGAACTCCCCAGGGGAGCCTTTATGCAGCCCCACATGCAACTGGACCCTCCGGGTTCACTCTTTCACCGCAAGCCTAAATATAGCCCTCGGCGCAATGGGAGAAGACTGAAAAAGCGGGCCTCAGAAAACGCATTGCGATTCCCCTTGGACCATCCCAAAGTGTCCCCAGAGGAAGGCTTTGGGTACAACTGAACTCACCAGGGGAGCCTTAACGCAGCCCCACATGCAACTGGACCCTCCGTATTCGCTCTTTCACAGCAACCCTAAATATAGCCCTGGCCTGCCTGGCAGTCGACTGAAAACTCGGGCCCCAGAAAATGCGTTAAAAGCCTATTTCGCCCATCCAAAAGTGCCCCCAGAAGAAGGCTTTGGGTACAACTGAACTCCCCAGGGGAGCCTTTACGCAGCCCCACATGCAACTGGACCCTCCTTGTTCACTGTTTACGAGCAACCCTAAATATACCCCTAGCCAGCATGGCAGAAGACTGAAAACTCGGGCTCCAGAAAAAGCGTTTCAAGCCCCATTCACCCATCCAGAAGTGCCCCCAAAGGAAGGCTTTGGGTACAACTGAACTCCCCAGGGGAGCCTTTATGCAGCCCCACATGCAACTGGACCCTCCGGGTTCACTCTTTCACCTCAAGCCTAAATATAGCCTTAGCACGCCTGGCAGTCGACTGAAAGTTCGAGCCACAGAAAATGTGTTACGAGCCCCATTCGCCCATCCAAAAGTGCCCCCAAAGGAAGGGTTTGGGTACATCTGAACTCCCCAGGGGAGCCTTTATGCAGCCCCACATGCAACTGGACCCTCCGTGTTCGCTCTTTACAGCAACCCTAAATATAACCCTAGCCAGCATGGCAGAAGACTGAAAACTCGGGCCACAGAAAAAGCGTTTCAAGCCCCTTTCGCCCATCCAGCAGTACCCCCAAAGGAAGGCTTTGGGTACAACTGAACTCCCCAGGGGAGCCTTTATGCAGCCCCACATGCAACTGGACCCTCCTTGTTCACTGTTTACGAGCAACCCTAAATATACCCCTAGCCACCATGGCAGAAGACTGAAAAGTCGGGCTCCAGAAAATGTGTTTCAAGCCCCATTCACCCATCCAGAAGTGCCCCCAAAGGAAGGCTTTGGGTACAACTGAACTCCCCAGGGGAGCCTTTATGCAGCCCCACATGCAACTGGATCCTCCGGGTTCACTCTTTCACAGCAAGCCTTAATATAGCCCTAGCACGCCTGGCAGTCGACTGAAAGTTCGAGCCACAGAAAATGTGTTACGAGCCCCATTCGCCCATCCAAAAGTGCCCCCAAAGGAAGGCTTTGGGTACATCTGAACTCCCCAGGGGAGCCTTTATGCAGCCCCACATGCAACTGGACCCTCCGTGTTCGCTCTTTACAGCAACCCTAAATATAACCCTAGCCAGCATGGCAGAAGACTGAAAACTCGGGCTCCAGAAAATGCGTTTCAAGCCCCATTCACCTATCCAGAAGTGCCCCCAAAGGAAGGCTTTGGGTACAACTGAACTCCCCAGGGGAGCCTTTATGCAGGCCCATACGCAACTGGACCCCCCGTGTTCCCTGTTTACAAACAACCCTAAATATAACACTAGCCAGCATGGCAGAAGACTGAAAACTCGGGCCACAGAAAAAGCGTTTCAAGCCCCATTCACCCATCCAGCAGTGCCCCCAAAGGAAGGTTTTGGGTACAACTGAACTCCCCAGGGGAGCCTTTATGCAGCCCCACATGCAACTGGACCCTCCTTGTTCACTCTTTCACCGCAAGCCTAAATATAGCCCTCGGCGCAATTGGAGAAGACTGAAAAAGCAGGCCTCAGAAAACGCATTGCGATTCCCCTTGGACCATCCCAAAGTGCCCCCAGAGGAAGGCTTTGGGTACAACTGAACTCACCAGGGGAGCCTTAACGCAGCCCCACATGCAACTGGACCCTCCGTATTCGCTCTTTCACAGCAACCCTAAATATAGCCCTGGCCTGCCTGGCAGTCGACTGAAAACTCGGGCCCCAGAAAATGCGTTTCAAGCCTAATTCGCCCATCCAAAAGTGCCCCCAGAAGAAGGCTTTGGGTACAACTGAACTCCCCAGGGGAGCCTTTACGCAGCCCCACATGCAACTGGACCCTCCTTGTTCACTGTTTATGAGCAACCCTAAATATAGCCCTAGCCACCATGGCAGAAGACTGAAAACTCGGGCTCCAGAAAATGCGTTTCAAGCCCCATTCACCCATCCAGAAGTGCCCCCAAAGGAAGGCTTTGGGTACATCTGAACTCCCCAGGGGAGCCTTTACGCAGCCCCACATGCAACTGGACCCTCCGTGTTCGCTCTTTACAGCAACCCTAAATATAACCCTAGCCAGCATGGCAGAAGACTGAAAACGCGGGCCACAGAAAAAGCGTTTCAAGCCCCTTTCGCCCATCCAGAAGTGCCCCCAAAGGAAGGCTTTGGGTACAACTGAACTCCCCAGGGGAGCCTTTATGCAGCCCCACATGCAACTGGACCCTCCGGGTTCACTCTTTCACCGCAAGCCTAAATATAGCCCTCGGCACAATGGGAGAAGACTGAAAAAGCGGGCCTCAGAAAACGCATTGCGATTCCCCTTGGACCATCCCAAAGTGCCCCAAAGGAAGGCTTTGTGTACAACTGGACTCCCCAGGGGAGCCTTTACGCAGCCCCACATGCAACTGGACCCTCCGTATTCGCTCTTTCACAGCAACCCTAAATATAGCCCTGGCCCGCCTGGCAGTCGACTGAAAACTCGGGCCCCAGAAAATGCATTAAAATCCTAATTCGCCCATCCAAAAGTGCCCCCAGAAGAAGGCTTTGGGTACAACTGAACTCCCCAGGGGAGTCTTACGCAGCCCCACATGCAACTGGACCCTCCTTGTTCACTGTTTACGAGCAACCCTAAATATAACCCTAGCCAGCATGGCAGAAGAGTGAAAACTCGGGCTCCAGAAAATGCGTTTCAAGCCCCATTCACCCATCCAGAAGTGCCCCCAAAGGAAGGCTTTGGGTACAACTGAACTCCCCAGGGGAGCCTTTACGCAGCCCCACATGCAACTGGACCCTCCGTGTTCGCTCTTTACAGCAACCCTAAATATAACCCTAGCCAGCATGGCAGAAGACTGAAAACTCGGGCCACAGAAAAAGCGTTTCAAGCCCCTTTCGCCCATCCAGAAGTGCCCCCAAAGGAAGGCTTTGGGTACAAGTGAACTCCCCAGGGGAGCCTTTATGCAGCCCCACATGCAACTGGACCCTCCGTATTCGCTGTTTCACAGCAACCCTAAATATAGCCCTAGCCCGCATGGCAGACGACTGAAAAATCGGGCCCCAGAAAACGTGCTACAAGCCCCATTCGACCATCCAAAAGTGCCCCCAAAGGAAGGCTTTGGGTACAACTGGACTCACCAGCGGATCCATAACGCAGCCCCACATGCAACTGGACCCTCCGTATTCGCTCTTTCACAGCAACCCTAAATATAGCCCTGGCCCGCCTGGCAGTCGACTGAAAACTCAGGCCACAGAAAATGCATTAAAAGCCTAATTCACCCATCCAAAAGTGCCCCTAGAGGAAGGCTTTGGGTACAACTGAACTCCCCAGGGGAGCTTTTACGCAGCCCCACATGCAACTGGACCCTCCTTGTTCACTGTTTACGAGCAACCCTAAATATACCCCTAGCCAGCATGGCAGAAGACTGAAAACTCGGACTCCAGAAAATGCATTTCAAGCCCCATTCACCCATCCAGAAGTGCCCCCAAAGGAAGGCTTTGGGTACAATTGAACTCCCCAGGGGAGCCTTTATGCAGCTCCACTTGCAACTGGACCCTCCGTATTCGCTGTTTCACAGCAACCCTAAATATAACCCTAGCCAGCATGGCAGAAGACTGAAAACTCGGGCCACAGAAAAAGCGTTTCAAGCCCCTTTCGCCCATCCAGCAAGCCCCCAAAGGAAGGCTTTGGGTACAAGTGAACTCCCCAGGGGAGCCTTTATGCAGCCCCACATGCAACTGGACCCTCCTTGTTCACTGTTTACGAGCAACCCTAAATATACCCCTAGCCACCATGGCAGAAGACTGAAAAGTCGGGCTCCAGAAAATGTGTTTCAAGCCCCATTCACCCATCCAGAAGTGCCCCCAAAGGAAGGCTTTGGGTACAACTGAACTCCCCAGGGGAGCCTTTATGCAGCCCCACATGCAACTGGACCCTCCGGGTTCACTCTTTCACAGCAAGCCTAAATATAGCCCTAGCACGCCTGGCAGTCGACTGAAAGTTCGAGCCACAGAAAATGTGTTACGAGCCCCATTCGCCCATCCAAAAGTGCCCCCAAAGGAAGGCTTTGGGTACATCTGAACTCCCCAGGGGAGCCTTTATGCAGCCCCACATGCAACTGGACCCTCCGTGTTCGCTCTTTACAGCAACCCTAAATATAACCCTAGCCAGCATGGCAGAAGACTGAAAACTCGGGCTCCAGAAAATGCGTTTCAAGCCCCATTCACCCATCCAGAAGTGCCCCCAAAGGAAGGCTTTGGGTACAACTGAACTCCCCAGGGGAGCCTTTATGCAGCCCCACATGCAACTGGACCCTCCGGGTTCACTCTTTCACCGCAAACCTAAATATAGCCCTAGCACGCCTGGCAGTCGACTGAAGGCTCGGGCCACAGAAAATGTGTTAAAAGCCCCATTCGCCCATCCAAAACTGCCCCCAAAGGAAGGCTTTGGGTACATCTGAACTCCCCAGGGGAGCCTTTACGCAGCCCCACATGCAACTGGACCCTCCGTGTTTGCTCTTTACAGCAACCCTAAATATAACCCTAGCCAGCATGGCAGAAGACTGAAAACGCGGGCCACAGAAAACGCGTTTCAAGCCCCTTTCACCCATCCAGAAGTACCCCCAAAGGAAGGCTTTGGGTACAACTGAACTCCCCAGGGGAGCCTTTATGCAGCCCCACTTGCAACTGGACCCTCCGTATTCGCTGTTTCACAGCAACCCTAAATATAACCCTGGCCCGCATTGCAGACGACTGAAAAATCAGGCCCCAGAAAACGTGCTACAAGACCCATTCGACCATCCCAAAGTGCCCCCAGAGGAAGGCTTTGGGTACAAGTGAACTCCCCAGGGGAGCCTTTATGCAGCCCCACATGCAACTGGACCCTCCGTATTCGCTCTTTCACAGCAACCCTAAATATAACCCTGGCCCGAATGGAGACGACTGAAAAATCGGGCCCCAGAAAACGTGCTACAAGACCCATTCGACCATCCCAAAGTGCCCCAGAGGAAGGCTTTGGGTACAACTGAACTCACCAGGGGAGCCTTAACGCAGCCCCACATGCAACTGGACCCTCCGTATTCGCTCTTTCACAGCAACCCTAAATATAGCCCTGGCCTGCCTGGCAGTCGACTGAAAACTCGGGCCCCAGAAAATGCGTTAAAAGCCTATTTCGCCCATCCAAAAGTGCCCCCAGAAGAAGGCTTTGGGTACAACTGAACTCCCCAGGGGAGCCTTTACGCAGCCCCACATGCAACTGGACCCTCCTTGTTCACTGTTTACGAGCAACCCTAAATATACCCCTAGCCAGCATGGCAGAAGACTGAAAACTCGGGCTCCAGAAAAAGCGTTTCAAGCCCCATTCACCCATCCAGAAGTGCCCCCAAAGGAAGGCTTTGGGTACAACTGAACTCCCCAGGGGAGCCTTTATGCAGCCCCACATGCAACTGGACCCTCCGGGTTCACTCTTTCACCTCAAGCCTAAATATAGCCCTAGCACGCCTGGCAGTCGACTGAAAGTTCGAGCCACAGAAAATGTGTTACGAGCCCCATTCGCCCATCCAAAAGTGCCCCCAAAGGAAGGGTTTGGGTACATCTGAACTCCCCAGGGGAGCCTTTATGCAGCCCCACATGCAACTGGACCCTCCGTGTTCGCTCTTTACAGCAACCCTAAATATAACCCTAGCCAGCATGGCAGAAGACTGAAAACTCGGGCCACAGAAAAAGCGTTTCAAGCCCCTTTCGCCCATCCAGCAGTACCCCCAAAGGAAGGCTTTGGGTACAACTGAACTCCCCAGGGGAGCCTTTACGCAGCCCCACATGCAACTGGACCCTCCTTGTTCACTGTTTACGAGCAACCCTAAATATACCCCTAGCCACCATGGCAGAAGACTGAAAAGTCGGGCTCCAGAAAATGTGTTTCAAGCCCCATTCACCCATCCAGAAGTGCCCCCAAAGGAAGGCTTTGGGTACAACTGAACTCCCCAGGGGAGCCTTTATGCAGCCCCACATGCAACTGGATCCTCCGGGTTCACTCTTTCACAGCAAGCCTTAATATAGCCCTAGCACGCCTGGCAGTCGACTGAAAGTTCGAGCCACAGAAAATGTGTTACGAGCCCCATTCGCCCATCCAAAAGTGCCCCCAAAGGAAGGCTTTGGGTACATCTGAACTCCCCAGGGGAGCCTTTATGCAGCCCCACATGCAACTGGACCCTCCGTGTTCGCTCTTTACAGCAACCCTAAATATAACCCTAGCCAGCATGGCAGAAGACTGAAAACTCGGGCTCCAGAAAATGCGTTTCAAGCCCCATTCACCTATCCAGAAGTGCCCCCAAAGGAAGGCTTTGGGTACAACTGAACTCCCCAGGGGAGCCTTTATGCAGGCCCATACGCAACTGGACCCCCCGTGTTCCCTGTTTACAAACAACCCTAAATATAACACTAGCCAGCATGGCAGAAGACTGAAAACTCGGGCCACAGAAAAAGCGTTTCAAGCCCCATTCACCCATCCAGCAGTGCCCCCAAAGGAAGGTTTTGGGTACAACTGAACTCCCCAGGGGAGCCTTTATGCAGCCCCACATGCAACTGGACCCTCCTTGTTCACTCTTTCACCGCAAGCCTAAATATAGCCCTCGGCGCAATTGGAGAAGACTGAAAAAGCAGGCCTCAGAAAACGCATTGCGATTCCCCTTGGACCATCCCAAAGTGCCCCCAGAGGAAGGCTTTGGGTACAACTGAACTCACCAGGGGAGCCTTAACGCAGCCCCACATGCAACTGGACCCTCCGTATTCGCTCTTTCACAGCAACCCTAAATATAGCCCTGGCCTGCCTGGCAGTCGACTGAAAACTCGGGCCCTAGAAAATGCGTTTCAAGCCTAATTCGCCCATCCAAAAGTGCCCCGAGAAGAAGGCTTTGGGTACAACTGAACTCCCCAGGGGAGCCTTTACGCAGCCCCACATGCAACTGGACCCTCCTTGTTCACTGTTTATGAGCAACCCTAAATATACCCCTAGCCACCATGGCAGAAGACTGAAAACTCGGGCTCCAGAAAATGCGTTTCAAGCCCCATTCACCCATCCAGAAGTGCCCCCAAAGGAAGGCTTTGGGTACATCTGAACTCCCCAGGGGAGCCTTTACGCAGCCCCACATGCAACTGGACCCTCCGTGTTCGCTCTTTACAGCAACCCTAAATATAACCCTAGCCAGCATGGCAGAAGACTGAAAACGCGGGCCACAGAAAAAGCGTTTCAAGCCCCTTTCGCCCATCCAGAAGTGCCCCCAAAGGAAGGCTTTGGGTACAACTGAACTCCCCAGGGGAGCCTTTATGCAGCCCCACATGCAACTGGACCCTCCGGGTTCACTCTTTCACCGCAAGCCTAAATATAGCCCTCGGCACAATGGGAGAAGACTGAAAAAGCGGGCCTCAGAAAACGCATTGCGATTCCCCTTGGACCATCCCAAAGTGCCCCAAAGGAAGGCTTTGGGTACAACTGGACTCCCCAGGGGAGCCTTTACGCAGCCCCACATGCAACTGGACCCTCCGTATTCGCTCTTTCACAGCAACCCTAAATATAGCCCTGGCCCGCCTGGCAGTCGACTGAAAACTCGGGCCCCAGAAAATGCATTAAAATCCTAATTCGCCCATCCAAAAGTGCCCCCAGAAGAAGGCTTTGGGTACAACTGAACTCCCCAGGGGAGTCTTTACGCAGCCCCACATGCAACTGGACCCTCCTTGTTCACTGTTTACGAGCAACCCTAAATATAACCCTAGCCAGCATGGCAGAAGACTGAAAACTCGGGCTCCAGAAAATGCGTTTCAAGCCCCATTCACCCATCCAGAAGTGCTCCCAAAGGAAGGCTTTGGGTACAACTGAACTCCCCAGGGGAGCCTTTACGCAGCCCCACATGCAACTGGACCCTCCGTGTTCGCTCTTTACAGCAACCCTAAATATAACCCTAGCCAGCATGGCAGAAGACTGAAAACTCGGGCCACAGAAAAAGCGTTTCAAGCCCCTTTCGCCCATCCAGAAGTGCCCCCAAAGGAAGGCTTTGGGTACAAGTGAACTCCCCAGGGGAGCCTTTATGCAGCCCCACATGCAACTGGACCCTCCGTATTCGCTGTTTCACAGCAACCCTAAATATAGCCCTAGCCCGCATGGCAGACGACTGAAAAATCGGGCCCCAGAAAACGTGCTACAAGCCCCATTCGACCATCCAAAAGTGCCCCCAAAGGAAGGCTTTGGGTACAACTGGACTCCCCAGCGGATCCATAACGCAGCCCCACATGCAACTGGACCCTCCGTATTCGCTCTTTCACAGCAACCCTAAATATAGCCCTGGCCCGCCTGGCAGTCGACTGAAAACTCAGGCCACAGAAAATGCATTAAAAGCCTAATTCACCCATCCAAAAGTGCCCCTAGAGGAAGGCTTTGGGTACAACTGAACTCCCCAGGGGAGCTTTTACGCAGCCCCACATGCAACTGGACCCTCCTTGTTCACTGTTTACGAGCAACCCTAAATATACCCCTAGCCAGCATGGCAGAAGACTGAAAACTCGGGCTCCAGAAAATGCATTTCAAGCCCCATTCACCCATCCAGAAGTGCCCCCAAAGGAAGGCTTTGGGTACAATTGAACTCCCCAGGGGAGCCTTTATGCAGCTCCACTTGCAACTGGACCCTCCGTATTCGCTGTTTCACAGCAACCCTAAATATAACCCTAGCCAGCATGGCAGAAGACTGAAAACTCGGGCCACAGAAAAAGCGTTTCAAGCCCCTTTCGCCCATCCAGCAAGCCCCCAAAGGAAGGCTTTGGGTACAAGTGAACTCCCCAGGGGAGCCTTTATGCAGCCCCACATGCAACTGGACCCTCCTTGTTCACTGTTTACGAGCAACCCTAAATATACCCCTAGCCACCATGGCAGAAGACTGAAAAGTCGGGCTCCAGAAAATGTGTTTCAAGCCCCATTCACCCATCCAGAAGTGCCCCCAAAGGAAGGCTTTGGGTACAACTGAACTCCCCAGGGGAGCCTTTATGCAGCCCCACATGCAACTGGACCCTCCGGGTTCACTCTTTCACAGCAAGCCTAAATATAGCCCTAGCACGCCTGGCAGTCGACTGAAAGTTCGAGCCACAGAAAATGTGTTACGAGCCCCATTCGCCCATCCAAAAGTGCCCCCAAAGGAAGGCTTTGGGTACATCTGAACTCCCCAGGGGAGCCTTTATGCAGCCCCACATGCAACTGGACCCTCCGTGTTCGCTCTTTACAGCAACCCTAAATATAACCCTAGCCACCATGGCAGAAGACTGAAAACTCGGGCTCCAGAAAATGCGTTTCAAGCCCCATTCACCCATCCAGAAGTGCCCCCAAAGGAAGGCTTTGGGTACAACTGAACTCCCCAGGGGAGCCTTTATGCAGCCCCACATGCAACTGGACCCTCCGGGTTCACTCTTTCACCGCAAACCTAAATATAGCCCTAGCACGCCTGGCAGTCGACTGAAGGCTCGGGCCACAGAAAATGTGTTAAAAGCCCCATTCGCCCATCCAAAAGTGCCCCCAAAGGAAGGCTTTGGGTACATCTGAACTCCCCAGGGGAGCCTTTACGCAGCCCCACATGCAACTGGACCCTCCGTGTTTGCTCTTTACAGCAACCCTAAATATAACCCTAGCCAGCATGGCAGAAGACTGAAAACGCGGGCCACAGAAAAAGCGTTTCAAGCCCCTTTCACCCATCCAGAAGTACCCCCAAAGGAAGGCTTTGGGTACAAGTGAACTCCCCAGGGGAGCCTTTATGCAGCCCCACTTGCAACTGGACCCTCCGTATTCGCTGTTTCACAGCAACCCTAAATATAACCCTGGCCCGCATTGCAGACGACTGAAAAATCAGGCCCCAGAAAACGTGCTACAAGACCCATTCGACCATCCCAAAGTGCCCCCAGAGGAAGGCTTTGGGTACAAGTGAACTCCCCAGGGGAGCCTTTATGCAGCCCCACATGCAACTGGACCCTCCGTATTCGCTCTTTCACAGCAACCCTAAATATAACCCTGGCCCGAATGGAGACGACTGAAAAATCGGGCCCCAGAAAACGTGCTACAAGACCCATTCGACCATCCCAAAGTGCCCCAGAGGAAGGCTTTGGGTACAACTGAACTCACCAGGGGAGCCTTAACGCAGCCCCACATGCAACTGGACCCTCCGTATTCGCTCTTTCACAGCAACCCTAAATATAGCCCTGGCCTGCCTGGCAGTCGACTGAAAACTCGGGCCCCAGAAAATGCATTAAAAGCCTAATTCGCCCATCCAAAAGTGCCCCCAGAGGAAGGCTTTGGGTACAACTGAACTCCCCAGGGGAGCCTTTATGCAGCCCTACATGCAACTGGACCCTCCGGTTTCACTCTTTCACAGCAACCCTAAATATAGCCCTCAGCGCAATGGGAGAAGACTGAAAAAGCTGGCCCGAGAAAACGCATTGCGCTTCCCCTTGGACCATCCCAAAGTACCCCCAGAGGAATGGTTTGGGTACAACTGGACTCCCCAGGGGAGCCTTAACGCAGCCCCACATGCAACTGGACCCTCCGTATTTGCTCTTTCACAGCAACCCTAAATATAGCCCTGGCCCGCCTGGCAGTCGACTGAAAACTCGAGCCACAGAAAATGCATTAAAAGCCGAATTCGCCCATCCAAAAGTGCCCCTAGAGGAAGGCTTTGGGTACAACTGAACTCCCCAGGGGAGCCTTTACACAGCCCCACATGCAACTGGACCCTCCTTGTTCACTGTTTACGAGCAACCCTGAATATAGCCCTAGCCACCATGGCAGAAGACTGAAAACTCGGGCTCCAGAAAATGCGTTTCAAGCCCCATTCACCCATCCAGAAGTGCCCCCAAAGGAAGGCTTTGGGTACAACTGAACTCCCCAGGGGAGCCTTTATGCAGCCCCACATGCAACTGGACCCTCCAGGTTCACTATTTCACCGCAAGCCTAAATATAACCCTAGCACGCCTGGCATTCGACTGAAAGCTCGGGCCACAGAAAATGTGTTACGAGCCCCATTCGCCCATCCAAAAGTGCCCCCAAAGGAAGGCTTTGGGTACAAGTGAACTCCCCAGGGGAGCCTTTACGCAGCCCCACATGCAACTGGACTCTCCGTGTTCGCTCTTTACAGCAACCCTAAATATAACCCTAGCCAGCATGGCAGAAGACTGAAAACTCGGGCCACAGAAAAAGCGTTTCAAGCCCCTTTCGCCCATCCAGCAGTGCCCCCAAAGGAAGGCTTTGGGTACAACTGAACTCCCCAGGGGAGCCTTTATGCAGCCCCACATGCAACTGGACCCTCCTTGTTCACTGTTTACGAGCAACCCTAAATATAGCCCTAGCACGCCTGGCAGTCGACTGAAAAGTCGGGCTCCAGAAAATGTGTTTCAAGCCCCATTCACCCATCCAGAAGTGCCCCCAAAGGAAGGCTTTGGGTACAACTGAACTCCCCAGGGGAGCCTTTATGCAGCCCCACATGCAACTGGACCCTCCGGGTTCACTCTTTCACAGCAAGCCTAAATATAGCCCTAGCACGCCTGGCAGTCGACTGAAAGTTCGAGCCACAGAAAATGTGTTATGAGCCCCATTCGCCCATCCAAAAGTGCCCCCAAAGGAAGGCTTTGGGTACATCTGAACTCCCCAGGGGAGCCTTTATGCAGCCCCACATGCAACTGGACCCTCCGTGTTCGCTCTTTACAGCAACCCTAAATATAACCCTAGCCAGCATGGCAGAAGACTGAAAACTCGGGCTCCAGAAAATGCGTTTCAAGCCCCATTCACCCATCCAGAAGTGCCCCCAAAGGAAGGCTTTGGGTACAACTGAACTCCCCAGGGGAGCCTTTATGCAGCCCCACATGCAACTGGACCCTCCGGGTTCACTCTTTCACAGCAAGCCTAAATATAGCCCTAGCACGCCTGGCAGTCGACTGAAAGTTCGAGCCACAGAAAATGTGTTACGAGCCCCATTCGCCCATCCAAAAGTGCCCCCAAAGGAAGGCTTTGGGTACATCTGAACTCCCCAGGGGAGCCTTTATGCAGCCCCACATGCAACTGGACCCTCCGTGTTCGCTCTTTACAGCAACCCTAAATATAGCCCTAGCCCGCATGGCAGACGACTGAAAAATCGGGCCCCAGAAAACGTGCTACAAGCCCCATTCGACCATCCAAAAGTGCCCCCAAAGGAAGGCTTTGGGTACAACTGGACTCCCCAGCGGATCCATAACGCAGCCCCACATGCAACTGGACCCTCCGTATTCGCTCTTTCACAGCAACCCTAAATATAGCCCTGGCCCGCCTGGCAGTCGACTGAAAACTCAGGCCACAGAAAATGCATTAAAAGCCTAATTCACCCATCCAAAAGTGCCCCTAGAGGAAGGCTTTGGGTACAACTGAACTCCCCAGGGGAGCTTTTACGCAGCCCCACATGCAACTGGACCCTCCTTGTTCACTGTTTACGAGCAACCCTAAATATACCCCTAGCCAGCATGGCAGAAGACTGAAAACTCGGGCTCCAGAAAATGCATTTCAAGCCCCATTCACCCATCCAGAAGTGCCCCCAAAGGAAGGCTTTGGGTACAATTGAACTCCCCAGGGGAGCCTTTATGCAGCTCCACTTGCAACTGGACCCTCCGTATTCGCTGTTTCACAGCAACCCTAAATATAACCCTAGCCAGCATGGCAGAAGACTGAAAACTCGGGCCACAGAAAAAGCGTTTCAAGCCCCTTTCGCCCATCCAGCAAGCCCCCAAAGGAAGGCTTTGGGTACAAGTGAACTCCCCAGGGGAGCCTTTATGCAGCCCCACATGCAACTGGACCCTCCTTGTTCACTGTTTACGAGCAACCCTAAATATACCCCTAGCCACCATGGCAGAAGACTGAAAAGTCGGGCTCCAGAAAATGTGTTTCAAGCCCCATTCACCCATCCAGAAGTGCCCCCAAAGGAAGGCTTTGGGTACAACTGAACTCCCCAGGGGAGCCTTTATGCAGCCCCACATGCAACTGGACCCTCCGGGTTCACTCTTTCACAGCAAGCCTAAATATAGCCCTAGCACGCCTGGCAGTCGACTGAAAGTTCGAGCCACAGAAAATGTGTTACGAGCCCCATTCGCCCATCCAAAAGTGCCCCCAAAGGAAGGCTTTGGGTACATCTGAACTCCCCAGGGGAGCCTTTATGCAGCCCCACATGCAACTGGACCCTCCGTGTTCGCTCTTTACAGCAACCCTAAATATAACCCTAGCCAGCATGGCAGAAGACTGAAAACTCGGGCTCCAGAAAATGCGTTTCAAGCCCCATTCACCCATCCAGAAGTGCCCCCAAAGGAAGGCTTTGGGTACAACTGAACTCCCCAGGGGAGCCTTTATGCAGCCCCACATGCAACTGGACCCTCCTTGTTCACTGTTTACGAGCAACCCTAAATATAGCCCTAGCACGCCTGGCAGTCGACTGAAAAGTCGGGCTCCAGAAAATGTGTTTCAAGCCCCATTCACCCATCCAGAAGTGCCCCCAAAGGAAGGCTTTGGGTACAACTGAACTCCCCAGGGGAGCCTTTATGCAGCCCCACATGCAACTGGACCCTCCGGGTTCACTCTTTCACAGCAAGCCTAAATATAGCCCTAGCACGCCTGGCAGTCGACTGAAAGTTCGAGCCACAGAAAATGTGTTATGAGCCCCATTCGCCCATCCAAAAGTGCCCCCAAAGGAAGGCTTTGGGTACATCTGAACTCCCCAGGGGAGCCTTTATGCAGCCCCACATGCAACTGGACCCTCCGTGTTCGCTCTTTACAGCAACCCTAAATATAACCCTAGCCAGCATGGCAGAAGACTGAAAACTCGGGCTCCAGAAAATGCGTTTCAAGCCCCATTCACCCATCCAGAAGTGCCCCCAAAGGAAGGCTTTGGGTACAACTGAACTCCCCAGGGGAGCCTTTATGCAGCCCCACATGCAACTGGACCCTCCGGGTTCACTCTTTCACAGCAAGCCTAAATATAACCCTAGCACGCCTGGCAGTCGACTGAAAGTTCGAGCCACAGAAAATGTGTTACGAGCCCCATTCGCCCATCCAAAAGTGCCCCCAAAGGAAGGCTTTGGGTACATCTGAACTCCCCAGGGGAGCCTTTATGCAGCCCCACATGCAACTGGACCCTCCGTGTTCGCTCTTTACAGCAACCCTAAATATAGCCCTAGCCCGCATGGCAGACGACTGAAAAATCGGGCCCCAGAAAACGTGCTACAAGCCCCATTCGACCATCCAAAAGTGCCCCCAAAGGAAGGCTTTGGGTACAACTGGACTCCCCAGCGGATCCATAACGCAGCCCCACATGCAACTGGACCCTCCGTATTCGCTCTTTCACAGCAACCCTAAATATAGCCCTGGCCCGCCTGGCAGTCGACTGAAAACTCAGGCCACAGAAAATGCATTAAAAGCCTAATTCACCCATCCAAAAGTGCCCCTAGAGGAAGGCTTTGGGTACAACTGAACTCCCCAGGGGAGCTTTTACGCAGCCCCACATGCACCTGGACCCTCCTTGTTCACTGTTTACGAGCAACCCTAAATATACCCCTAGCCAGCATGGCAGAAGACTGAAAACTCGGGCTCCAGAAAATGCATTTCAAGCCCCATTCACCCATCCAGAAGTGCCCCCAAAGGAAGGCTTTGGGTACAATTGAACTCCCCAGGGGAGCCTTTATGCAGCTCCACTTGCAACTGGACCCTCCGTATTCGCTGTTTCACAGCAACCCTAAATATAACCCTAGCCAGCATGGCAGAAGACTGAAAACTCGGGCCACAGAAAAAGCGTTTCAAGCCCCTTTCGCCCATCCAGCAAGCCCCCAAAGGAAGGCTTTGGGTACAAGTGAACTCCCCAGGGGAGCCTTTATGCAGCCCCACATGCAACTGGACCCTCCTTGTTCACTGTTTACGAGCAACCCTAAATATACCCCTAGCCACCATGGCAGAAGACTGAAAAGTCGGGCTCCAGAAAATGTGTTTCAAGCCCCATTCACCCATCCAGAAGTGCCCCCAAAGGAAGGCTTTGGGTACAACTGAACTCCCCAGGGGAGCCTTTATGCAGCCCCACATGCAACTGGACCCTCCGGGTTCACTCTTTCACAGCAAGCCTAAATATAGCCCTAGCACGCCTGGCAGTCGACTGAAAGTTCGAGCCACAGAAAATGTGTTACGAGCCCCATTCGCCCATCCAAAAGTGCCCCCAAAGGAAGGCTTTGGGTACATCTGAACTCCCCAGGGGAGCCTTTATGCAGCCCCACATGCAACTGGACCCTCCGTGTTCGCTCTTTACAGCAACCCTAAATATAACCCTAGCCAGCATGGCAGAAGACTGAAAACTCGGGCTCCAGAAAATGCGTTTCAAGCCCCATTCACCCATCCAGAAGTGCCCCCAAAGGAAGGCTTTGGGTACAACTGAACTCCCCAGGGGAGCCTTTATGCAGCCCCACATGCAACTGGACCCTCCGGGTTCACTCTTTCACCGCAAACCTAAATATAGCCCTAGCACGCCTGGCAGTCGACTGAAGGCTCGGGCCACAGAAAATGTGTTAAAAGCCCCATTCGCCCATCCAAAAGTGCCCCCAAAGGAAGGCTTTGGGTACATCTGAACTCCCCAGGGGAGCCTTTACGCAGCCCCACATGCAACTGGACCCTCCGTGTTTGCTCTTTACAGCAACCCTAAATATAACCCTAGCCAGCATGGCAGAAGACTGAAAACGCGGGCCACAGAAAAAGCGTTTCAAGCCCCTTTCACCCATCCAGAAGTACCCCCAAAGGAAGGCTTTGGGTACAAGTGAACTCCCCAGGGGAGCCTTTATGCAGCCCCACTTGCAACTGGACCCTCCGTATTCGCTGTTTCACAGCAACCCTAAATATAACCCTGGCCCGCATTGCAGACGACTGAAAAATCAGGCCCCAGAAAACGTGCTACAAGACCCATTCGACCATCCCAAAGTGCCCCCAGAGGAAGGCTTTGGGTACAAGTGAACTCCCCAGGGGAGCCTTTATGCAGCCCCACATGCAACTGGACCCTCCGTATTCGCTCTTTCACAGCAACCCTAAATATAACCCTGGCCCGAATGGAGACGACTGAAAAATCGGGCCCCAGAAAACGTGCTACAAGACCCATTCGACCATCCCAAAGTGCCCCAGAGGAAGGCTTTGGGTACAACTGAACTCACCAGGGGAGCCTTAACGCAGCCCCACATGCAACTGGACCCTCCGTATTCGCTCTTTCACAGCAACCCTAAATATAGCCCTGGCCTGCCTGGCAGTCGACTGAAAACTCGGGCCCCAGAAAATGCATTAAAAGCCTAATTCGCCCATCCAAAAGTGCCCCCAGAGGAAGGCTTTGGGTACAACTGAACTCCCCAGGGGAGCCTTAACGCAGCCCCACATGCAACTGGACCCTCCGGTTTCACTCTTTCACAGCAACCCTAAATATAGCCCTCAGCGCAATGGGAGAAGACTGAAAAAGCTGGCCCGAGAAAACGCATTGCGCTTCCCCTTGGACCATCCCAAAGTACCCCCAGAGGAATGGTTTGGGTACAACTGGACTCCCCAGGGGAGCCTTAACGCAGCCCCACATGCAACTGGACCCTCCGTATTTGCTCTTTCACAGCAACCCTAAATATAGCCCTGGCCCGCCTGGCAGTCGACTGAAAACTCGAGCCACAGAAAATGCATTAAAAGCCGAATTCGCCCATCCAAAAGTGCCCCTAGAGGAAGGCTTTGGGTACAACTGAACTCCCCAGGGGAGCCTTTACACAGCCCCACATGCAACTGGACCCTCCTTGTTCACTGTTTACGAGCAACCCTGAATATAGCCCTAGCCACCATGGCAGAAGACTGAAAACTCGGGCTCCAGAAAATGCGTTTCAAGCCCCATTCACCCATCCAGAAGTGCCCCCAAAGGAAGGCTTTGGGTACAACTGAACTCCCCAGGGGAGCCTTTATGCAGCCCCACATGCAACTGGACCCTCCAGGTTCACTATTTCACCGCAAGCCTAAATATAACCCTAGCACGCCTGGCATTCGACTGAAAGCTCGGGCCACAGAAAATGTGTTACGAGCCCCATTCGCCCATCCAAAAGTGCCCCCAAAGGAAGGCTTTGGGTACAAGTGAACTCCCCAGGGGAGCCTTTACGCAGCCCCACATGCAACTGGACTCTCCGTGTTCGCTCTTTACAGCAACCCTAAATATAACCCTAGCCAGCATGGCAGAAGACTGAAAACTCGGGCCACAGAAAAAGCGTTTCAAGCCCCTTTCGCCCATCCAGCAGTGCCCCCAAAGGAAGGCTTTGGGTACAACTGAACTCCCCAGGGGAGCCTTTATGCAGCCCCACATGCAACTGGACCCTCCTTGTTCACTGTTTACGAGCAACCCTAAATATAGCCCTAGCACGCCTGGCAGTCGACTGAAAAGTCGGGCTCCAGAAAATGTGTTTCAAGCCCCATTCACCCATCCAGAAGTGCCCCCAAAGGAAGGCTTTGGGTACAACTGAACTCCCCAGGGGAGCCTTTATGCAGCCCCACATGCAACTGGACCCTCCGGGTTCACTCTTTCACAGCAAGCCTAAATATAGCCCTAGCACGCCTGGCAGTCGACTGAAAGTTCGAGCCACAGAAAATGTGTTATGAGCCCCATTCGCCCATCCAAAAGTGCCCCCAAAGGAAGGCTTTGGGTACATCTGAACTCCCCAGGGGAGCCTTTATGCAGCCCCACATGCAACTGGACCCTCCGTGTTCGCTCTTTACAGCAACCCTAAATATAACCCTAGCCAGCATGGCAGAAGACTGAAAACTCGGGCTCCAGAAAATGCGTTTCAAGCCCCATTCACCCATCCAGAAGTGCCCCCAAAGGAAGGCTTTGGGTACAACTGAACTCCCCAGGGGAGCCTTTATGCAGCCCCACATGCAACTGGACCCTCCGGGTTCACTCTTTCACCGCAAACCTAAATATAGCCCTAGCACGCCTGGCAGTCGACTGAAGGCTCGGGCCACAGAAAATGTGTTAAAAGCCCCATTCGCCCATCCAAAAGTGCCCCCAAAGGAAGGCTTTGGGTACATCTGAACTCCCCAGGGGAGCCTTTACGCAGCCCCACATGCAACTGGACCCTCCGTGTTTGCTCTTTACAGCAACCCTAAATATAACCCTAGCCAGCATGGCAGAAGACTGAAAACGCGGGCCACAGAAAAAGCGTTTCAAGCCCCTTTCACCCATCCAGAAGTACCCCCAAAGGAAGGCTTTGGGTACAAGTGAACTCCCCAGGGGAGCCTTTATGCAGCCCCACTTGCAACTGGACCCTCCGTATTCGCTGTTTCACAGCAACCCTAAATATAACCCTGGCCCGCATTGCAGACGACTGAAAAATCGGGCCCCAGAAAACGTGCTACAAGACCCATTCGACCATCCCAAAGTGCCCCCAGAGGAAGGCTTTGGGTACAAGTGAACTCCCTAGGGGAGCCTTTATGCAGCCCCACATGCAACTGGACCCTCCGTATTCGCTCTTTCACAGCAACCCTAAATATAACCCTGGCCCGAATGGAGACGACTGAAAAATCGGGCCCCAGAAAACGTGCTACAAGACCCATTCGACCATCCCAAAGTGCCCCCAGAGGAAGGCTTTGGGTACAACTGAACTCACCAGGGGAGCCTTAACGCAGCCCCACATGCAACTGGACCCTCCGTATTCGCTCTTTCACAGCAACCCTAAATATAGCCCTGGCCTGCCTGGCAGTCGACTGAAAACTCGGGCCCCAGAAAATGCATTAAAAGCCTAATTCGCCCATCCAAAAGTGCCCCCAGAGGAAGGCTTTGGGTACAACTGAACTCCCCAGGGGAGCCTTTATGCAGCCCTACATGCAACTGGACCCTCCGGTTTCACTCTTTCACAGCAACACTAAATATAGCCCTCAGCGCAATGGGAGAAGACTGAAAAAGCTGGCCCGAGAAAACGCATTGCGCTTCCCCTTGGACCATCCCAAAGTACCCCCAGAGGAATGGTTTGGGTACAACTGGACTCTCCAGGGGAGCCTTAACGCAGCCCCACATGCAACTGGACCCTCCGTATTCACTCTTTCACAGCAACCCTAAATATAGCCCTGTCCCGCCTGGCAGTCGACTGAAAACTCGAGCCACAGAAAATGCATTAAAAGCCGAATTCGCCCATCCAAAAGTGCCCCTAGAGGAAGGCTTTGGGTACAACTGAACTCCCCAGGGGAGCCTTTACACAGCCCCACATGCAACTGGACCCTCCTTGTTCACTGTTTACGAGCAACCCTGAATATAGCCCTAGCCACCATGGCAGAAGACTGAAAACTCGGGCTCCAGAAAATGCGTTTCAAGCCCCATTCACCCATCCAGAAGTGCCCCCAAAGGAAGGCTTTGGGTACAACTGAACTCCCCAGGGGAGCCTTTACGCAGCCCCACATGCAACTGGACTCTCCGTGTTCGCTCTTTACAGCAACCCTAAATATAACCCTAGCCAGCATGGCAGAAGACTGAAAACTCGGGCCACAGAAAAAGCGTTTCAAGCCTCTTTTGCCCATCCAGAAGTGCCCCCAAAGGAAGGCTTTGGGTACAACTGAACTCCCCAGGGGAGCCTTTATGCAGCCCCACATGCAACTGGACCCTCCGGGTTCACTCTTTCACCGCAAGCCTAAATATAGTCCTAGCACGCCTGGCAGTCGACTGAAAGTTCGAGCCACAGAAAATGTGTTACGAGCCCCATTCGCCCATCCAAAAGTGCCCCCAAAGGAAGGCTTTGGGTACAACTGAACTCCCCAGGGGAGCCTTTACGCAGCCCCACATGCAACTGGACCCTCCGTGTTCGCTCTTTACAGCAACCCTAAATATAACCCTAGCCAGCATGGCAGAGGACTGAAAACTCGGGCCACAGAAAATCGTTTCAAGCCCCTTTCGCCCATCCAGAAGTGCCCCCAAAGGAAGGCTTTGGGTACAAGTGAATTCCCCAGGGGAGCCTTTATGCAGCCCCACATGCAACTGGATCCTCCTTTTTCACTGTTTACGAGCAACCCTAAATATAACCCTAGCCAGCATGGCAGAAGACTGAAAACTCCGGTCACAGAAAAAGCGTTTCAAGCCCCATTCACCCATCCAGAAGTGCCCCCAAAGGAAGGCTTTGGGTACAACTGAACTCCCCAGGGGAGCCTTTATGCAGCCCCACTTGCAACTGGACCCTCCGGGTTCACTCTTTCAGAGCAACCCGAAATATAACCCTGGCCCGCCTGGCAGTCGACTGAAAACTCGAGCCCCAGAAAATGCATTTCAAACTCCATTCGCCCATCCAAAAGTGCCCCCAGAGGAAGGCTTTGGGTACAACTGGACTCCCCAGGGGAGCCTTAACGCAGCCCCACATGCAACTGGACCCTCCGTATTCGCTCTTTCACAGCAACCCTAAATATAGCCCTGGCCCGCCTGGCAGTCAACTGAAAACTCAGGCCCCAGAAAATGCATTAAAAGCCTAATTCGCCCATCCAAAAGTGCCCCCAGAGGAAGGCTTTGGGTACATCTGAACTCCCCAGGGGAGCCTTTACGCAGCCCCACATGCAACTGGACCCTCCATGTTCACTGTTTACGAGCAACCCTAAATATACCCCTAGCCACCATGGCAGAAGACTGAAAACTCGGGCTCCAGAAAATGCGTTTCAAGCCCCATTCACCCATCCAGAAGTGCCCCCAAAGGAAGGCTTTGGGTACAAGTGAACTTGCCAGGGGAGCCTTTATGCAGCCCCACATGCAACTGGACCCTCCGGGTTCACTCTTTCACCGCAAGCCTAAATATAGCACTCGGCACAATGGGAGAAGACAGAAAAAGCTCGGGCCTCAGAAATCGAATTGCGATTCCCCTTGGACCATCCCAAAGCGCCCCCAAAGGAAGGCTTTGGGTACAACTGGACTCCCCAGGGGAGCCTTAACGCAGCCCCACATGCAACTGGACCCTCCGTGTTCGCTCTTTACAGCAACTCTAAATATAGCCCTGGCCAGCATGGCAGAAGACTGAAAATTCGGGCCACAGAAAAAGCGTTTCAAGCCATTTTCACCCATCCAGAAGTGCCCCGAAAGGAAGGCTTTGGATACAACTGAACTCCCCAGGGGAGCCTTTATGCAGCCCCACATGCAACTGGACCCTCCGTATTCGCTCTTTCACAGCAACCCTAAATATAACCCTGGCCCGCATGGAGACGACTGAAAAATCGGGCCCCAGAAAAAGTGCTACAAGCCCCATTCGCCCATCCAAAAGTGCCCCCAGAGGAAGGCTTTGGGTACAAGTGAACTCCCCAGGGGAGCCTTTATGCAGGCCCATATGCAACTGGACCCCCCGTGTTCGCTGTTTACAAACAACCCTAAAGATAACACTAGCCAGCATGGCAGAAAACTGAAAACTCGGGCCACAGAAAAAGCGTTTCAAGCCCCATTCACCCATCCAGAAGTGCCCCCAAAGGAAGGCTTTGGGTACAAATGAACTCCCCAGGGGAGCCTTTATGCAGCCCCACATGCAACTGGACCCTCCGGGTTCACTATTTCACCGCAAGCCTAACTCTAACCCTCGGCACAATGGGAGAAGACTGAAAAAGCAGGCCTCAGAAAACGCATTGCGATTCCCCTTGGACCATCCAAAAGTGCCCCCAAAGGAAGGCTTTGGGTACAACTGGACTCCCCAGGGGAGCCTTAACGCAGCCCCACATGCAACTGGACCCTCCGTATTCGCTCTTTCACAGCAACCCTAAATATAGCCCTGGCCCGCCTGGCAGTCGACTGAAAACTCGGGCCCCAGAAAATGCATTAAAAGCCTAATTCGCCCATCCAAAGGCGCCCCCAGAGGAAGGCTTTGGGTACAACTGAACTCCCCAGGGGAGCCTTTACGCAGCCCCACATGCAACTGGACCCTCCTTGTTCACTGTTTATGAGCAACCCTAAATATAGCCCTAGCCACCATGGCAGAAGACTGAAAACTCGGGCTCCAGAAAATGCGTTTCAAGCCCCATTCACCCATCCAGAAGTGCCCCCAAAGGAAGGCTTTGGGTACAACTGAACTCCCCAGGGGAGCCATAACGCAGCCCCACATGCAACTGGACCCTCCGGGTTCACTCTTTCACCGCAAGCCTAAATATAGCCCTAGCACGCCTGGCAGTCGACTGAAAGCTCGGGCCACAGAAAATGTGTTACGAGCCCCATTCGCCCATCCAAAAGTGCCCCCAAAGGAAGGCTTTGGGTACAAGTGAACTCCCCAGGGGAGCCTTTATGCAGCCCCACATGCAACTGGACCCTCCGTGTTCGCTCTTTACAGCAACCCTAAATATAACCCTAGCCACCATGGCAGAAGACTGAAAACTCGGGCCACAGAAAAAGCGTTTCAAGCCCCTTTCGCCCATCCAGAAGTGCCCCCAAAGGAAGGCTTTGGGTACAACTGAACTCCCCAGGGGAGCCTTTATGCAGCCCCACATGCAACTGGACTCTCCGGGTTCACTCTTTCACCGCAAGCCTAAATATAGCCCTAGCACGCCTGGCAGTCGACTGAAAGTTCGAGCCACAGAAAATTTGTTACGAGCCCCATTCGCCCATCCAAAAGTGCCCCCAGAGGAAGGCTTTGGGTACATCTGAACTCCCCAGGGGAGCCTTTACGCAGCCCCACATGCAACTGTACCCTCCTTGTTCACTGTTTACGAGCAACCCTAAATATACCCCTAGCCACCATGGCAGAAGACTGAAAAATTGGGCTCCAGAAAATGCGTTTCAAGCCCCATTTGCCCATCCAAAAGTGCCCCCAAAGGAAGGCTTTGGGTACAAGTGAACTCCCCAGGGGAGCCTTTATGCAGCCCCACATGCAACTGGACCCTCCTTGTTCACTGTTTACGAGCAACCCTAAATATACCCCTAGCCAGCATGGAAGAAGACTGAAAACTCGGGCTCCAGAAAATGCGTTTCAAGCCCCATTCACCCATCCAGAAGTGCCCCCAAAGGAAGGCTTTGGGTACAACTGAACTCCCCAGGGGAGCCTTTATGCAGCCCCACATGCAACTGGACCCTCCGGGTTCACTCTTTCACCGCGAGCCTAAATATATCCCTCGGCGTAATGGGAGAAGACTAAAAAACCGGGCCTCAGAAAACGCATTGCGATTCCCCTTGGACCATCCAAAAGTGCCCCCAAAGGAAGGCTTTGGGTACAACTGGACTCCCCAGGGGAGCCTTGACGCAGCCCCACATGCAACTGGACCCTCGGTATTCGCTCTTTCACAGCAACCCTAAGTATAGCCCTGGCCCGCCTGGCAGTCGACTGAAAACTCGGGCCCCAGAAAATGCATTAAAAGCCTAATTCACCCATCCAAAAGTGCCCCCAGAGGAAGGCTTTGGGTACAACTGAACTCCCCAGGGGAGCCTTTACGCAGCCCCACATGCAACTGGACCCTCCGTGTTCGCTCTTTACAGCAACCCTAATTATAACCCTAGCCAGCATGGCAGAAGACTGAAAACTCGGGCCACAGAAAAAGCGTTTCAAGCCCCTTTCGCCCATCCAGAAGTGCCCCCAAAGGAAGGCTTTGGGTACAACTGAACTCCCCAGGGGAGCCTTTATTCAGCCCTACATGCAACTGGACCCTCCGTATTCGCTCTTTCACAGCAAACCTAAATATAACCCTGGCCCGCATGGAGACGACTGAAAAATCGGGCCCCAGAAAACGTGCTACAAGCCCCATTCGCCCATCCAAAAGTGCCCCCAGAGGAAGGCTTTGGGTACAACTGAACTCCCCAGGGGAGCCTTTATGCAGCCCCACATGCAACTGGACCTTCATTGTTCACTGTTTACGAGCAACCCTAAATATACCCCTTGCCAGCACGGCAGAAATCTTAAAAACTCGGGCCACAGAAAAAGGGTTTCAAGCCCCTTTCGCCCATCCAGAAGTGCCCCCAAAGGAAGGCTTTGGGTACAAGTGAACTCCCCAGGGGAGCCTTTATGCAGCCCCACATGCAACTGGACCCTCCGCGTTCACTGTTTACGAGCAACCCTAAATATACCCCTAGCCACCATGGCAGTCGACTGAAAACTCGGGCTCCAGAAAATGCGTTTCAAGCCCCATTCTCCCATCCAGAAGTGCCCCCAAAGGAAGGCTTTGGGTACAAGTGAACTCCCCAGGGGAGCCTTTATGCAGCCCCACATGCAACTGGACCGTCCGTGTTCACTCTTTCACCGCAAGCCTAAATATAGCCCTTGGCGCAATGGGAGAAGACTGAAAAAGGGGGCGTCAGAAAACGCATTGCGATTCCCCTTGGACCATCCCAAAGTGCCCCCAGAGGAATGGTTTGGGTACAACTGAACTCCCCAGGGGAGCCTTAACGCAGCCCCACATGCAACTGGACCCTCCGTGTTCGCTCTTTACAGCAACCCTAAATATAACCCTAGCCAGCATTGCAGAAGACTGAAAACTCGGGCTCCATAAAATACGTTTCAAGCCCCATTCACCCACCCAGAAGTGCCCCCAAAGGAAGGCTTTGGGTACAAGTGAACTCCCCAGGGGAGCCTTTATGCAGCCCCACATGCAACTGGACCCTCCGTATTCGCTCTTTCACAGCAACCCTAAATATAACCCTGGCCCGCATGGAGACGACTGAAAAATCGGGCCCCAGAAAACGTGCTACAAGCCCCATTCGCCCATCCAAAAGTGCCCCCAGAGGAAGGCTTTGGGTAAAACTGAACTCCCCAGGGGAGCCTTTACGCAGCCCCACATGCAACTGGACCCTCCTTGTTCACTGTTTACGAGCAACCCTAAATATACCCCTAGCCAGCATGGCAGAAGACTGAAAACTCGGGCTCCAGAAAATGCGTTTCAAGCCCCATTCACCCATCCAGAAGTGCCCCCAAAGGAAGGCTTTGGGTACAACTGAACTCCCCAGGGGAGCCTTTATGCAGGCCCACATGCAACTGGACCCTCCGGGTTCACTCTTTCACCGCAAGCCTAAATATAGCCCTCGGCGCAATGGGAGAAAACTGAAAAAGCGGGCCTCAGAAAACGCATAACGATTCCCCTTGGACCATCACAAAGTGCCCCCAAAGGAAGGCTTTGCGTACAACTGGACTCCCCAGGGGAGCCTTGACGCAGCCCCACATGCAACTGGACCCTCCGTATTCGCTCTTTCACAGCAACCCTAAATATAGCCCTGGCCCGCCTGGCAGTCGACTGAAAACTCGGGCCCCAGAAAATGCATTAAAAGCCTAATTCGCCCATCCAAAAGTGCCCCCAGAGGAAGGCTTTGGGTAAAACTGAACTCCCCAGGGGAGCCTTTACGCAGCCCCACATGCAACTGGACCCTCCGTGTTCGCTCTTTACAGCAACCCTAAATATAACCCTAGCCAGCATGGCAGAAGACTGAAAACTCGGGCCACAGAAAAATCGTTTCAAGCCCCTTTCGCCCATCCAGAAGTGCCTCTAAAGGAAGGCTTTGGGTACAGCTGAACTCCCCAGGGGAGCCTTTACGAAGCCCCACATGCAACTGGACCCTCCGTGTTCGCTCTTTCACCGCAAGCCTAAATATAACCCTAGCCAGCATGGCAGAAGACTGAAAACTCGGGCCCCAGAAAATGCATTTAAAGCCTAATTCGCCCATCCAAAAGTGCCCCCAGAGGAAGGCTTTGGGTACAACTGAACTCCCCAGGGGAGCCTTTATGCAGCCCCACATGCAACTGGACCCTCCGGGTTCACTCTTTCACAGCAAGCCTAAATATAGCCCTAGCACGCCTGGCAGTCGACTGAAAGTTCGAGCCACAGAAAATGTGTTACGAGCCCCATTCGCCCATCCAAAAGTGCCCCCAAAGGAAGGCTTTGGGTACATCTGAACTCCCCAGGGGAGCCTTTATGCAGCCCCACATGCAACTGGACCCTCCGTGTTCGCTCTTTACAGCAACCCTAAATATAACCCTAGCCACCATGGCAGAAGACTGAATACTCGGGCTCCAGAAAAAGCGTTTCAAGCCCCTTTCACCCATCCAAAAGTGCCCACAAAGGAAGGCTTTGGGTACAACTGGACTCCCCAGGGGAGCCATAACGCAGCCCCACATGCAACTGGACCCTCCGTATTCGCTCTTTCACAGCAACCCTAAATATAGCCCTGGCCCGCCTGGCAGTCGACTGAAAACTCAGGCCACAGAAAATGCATTAAAAGCCTAATTCACCCATCCAAAAGTGCCCCTAGAGAAAGGCTTTGGGTACAAGTGAACTCCCCAGGGGAGCTTTTACGCAGCCCCACATGCAACTGGACCCTCCTTGTTCACTGTTTACGAGCAACCCTAAATATAACACTAGCCAGCATGGCATAAGACTGAATACTCGGGCTCCAGAAAATGCATTTCAAGCCCCATTCACCCATCCAGCAGTGCCCCCAAAGGAAGGCTTTGGGTACAACTGAACTCCCCAGGGGAGCCTTTATGCAGGCCCACATGCAACTGGACCCTCCGGGTTCACTCTTTCACCGCAAGCCTAAATATAGCCCTCGGCGCAATGGGAGAAAACTGAAAAAGCGGGCCTCAGAAAACGCATAACGATTCCCCTTGGACCATCACAAAGTGCCCCCAAAGGAAGGCTTTGCGTACAACTGGACTCCCCAGGGGAGCCTTGACGCAGCCCCACATGCAACTGGACCCTCCGTATTCGCTCTTTCACAGCAACCCTAAATATAGCCCTGGCCCGCCTGGCAGTCGACTGAAAACTCGGGCCCCAGAAAATGCATTAAAAGCCTAATTCGCCCATCCAAAAGTGCCCCCAGAGGAAGGCTTTGGGTAAAACTGAACTCCCCAGGGGAGCCTTTACGCAGCCCCACATGCAACTGGACCCTCCGTGTTCGCTCTTTACAGCAACCCTAAATATAACCCTAGCCAGCATGGCAGAAGACTGAAAACTCGGGCCACAGAAAAAGCGTTTCAAGCCCCTTTCGCCCATCCAGAAGTGCCTCTAAAGGAAGGCTTTGGGTACAGCTGAACTCCCCAGGGGAGCCTTTACGAAGCCCCACATGCAACTGGACCCTCCGTGTTCGCTCTTTCACCGCAAGCCTAAATATAACCCTAGCCAGCATGGCAGAAGACTGAAAACTCGGGCCCCAGAAAATGCATTTAAAGCCTAATTCGCCCATCCAAAAGTGCCCCCAGAGGAAGGCTTTGGGTACAACTGAACTCCCCAGGGGAGCCTTTATGCAGCCCCACATGCAACTGGACCCTCCGGGTTCACTCTTTCACAGCAAGCCTAAATATAGCCCTAGCACGCCTGGCAGTCGACTGAAAGTTCGAGCCACAGAAAATGTGTTACGAGCCCCATTCGCCCATCCAAAAGTGCCCCCAAAGGAAGGCTTTGGGTACATCTGAACTCCCCAGGGGAGCCTTTATGCAGCCCCACATGCAACTGGACCCTCCGTGTTCGCTCTTTACAGCAACCCTAAATATAACCCTAGCCACCATGGCAGAAGACTGAATACTCGGGCTCCAGAAAAAGCGTTTCAAGCCCCTTTCACCCATCCAAAAGTGCCCACAAAGGAAGGCTTTGGGTACAACTGGACTCCCCAGGGGAGCCATAACGCAGCCCCACATGCAACTGGACCCTCCGTATTCGCTCTTTCACAGCAACCCTAAATATAGCCCTGGCCCGCCTGGCAGTCGACTGAAAACTCAGGCCACAGAAAATGCATTAAAAGCCTAATTCACCCATCCAAAAGTGCCCCTAGAGAAAGGCTTTGGGTACAAGTGAACTCCCCAGGGGAGCTTTTACGCAGCCCCACATGCAACTGGACCCTCCTTGTTCACTGTTTACGAGCAACCCTAAATATAACACTAGCCAGCATGGCATAAGACTGAATACTCGGGCTCCAGAAAATGCATTTCAAGCCCCATTCACCCATCCAGAAGTGCCCCCAAAGGAAGGCTTTGGGTACAACTGAACTCCCCAGGGGAGCCTTTATGCAGGCCCACATGCAACTGGACCCTCCGGGTTCACTCTTTCACCGCAAGCCTAAATATAGCCCTCGGCGCAATGGGAGAAAACTGAAAAAGCGGGCCTCAGAAAACGCATAACGATTCCCCTTGGACCATCACAAATTGCCCCCAAAGGAAGGCTTTGCGTACAACTGGACTCCCCAGGGGAGCCTTGACGCAGCCCCACATGCAACTGGACCCTCCGTATTCGCTCTTTCACAGCAACCCTAAATATAGCCCTGGCCCGCCTGGCAGTCGACTGAAAACTCGGGCCCCAGAAAATGCATTAAAAGCCTAATTCGCCCATCCAAAAGTGCCCCCAGAGGAAGGCTTTGGGTAAAACTGAACTCCCCAGGGGAGCCTTTACGCAGCCCCACATGCAACTGGACCCTCCGTGTTCGCTCTTTACAGCAACCCTAAATATAACCCTAGCCAGCATGGCAGAAGACTGAAAACTCGGGCCACAGAAAAGCGTTTCAAGCCCCTTTCGCCCATCCAGAAGTGCCTCTAAAGGAAGGCTTTGGGTACAACTGAACTCCCCAGGGGAGCCTTTACGAAGCCCCACATGCAACTGGACCCTCCGTGTCCGCTCTTTCACCGCAAGCCTAAATATAACCCTAGCCAGCATGGCAGAAGACTGAAAACTCGGGCCCCAGAAAATGCATTTAAAGCCTAATTCGCCCATCCAAAAGTGCCCCCAGAGGAAGGCTTTGGGTACAACTGAACTCCCCAGGGGAGCCTTTATGCAGCCCCACATGCAACTGGACCCTCCGGGTTCACTCTTTCACCGCAAGCCTAAATATAGCCCTCGGCACAATGGGAGAAGACTGAAAAAGCGGGCCTCAGAAAACGCATTGCGATTCCCCTTGGACCATCCCAAAGTGCCCCAAAGGAAGGCTTTGGGTACAACTGGACTCCCCAGGGGAGCCTTAACGCAGCCCCACATGCAACTGGACCCTCCGTATTCGCTCTTTCACAGCAACCCTAAATATAGCCCTGGCCCGCCTGGCAGTCGACTGAAAACTCGGGCCACAGAAAATGCATTAAAAGCCTAATTCGCCCATCCAAAAGTGCCCCCAGAGGAAGGCTTTGGGTAAAACTGAACTCCCCAGGGGAGCCTTTACGCAGCCCCACATGCAACTGGACCCTCCTTGTTCACTGTTTACGAGCAACCCTAAATATACCCCTAGCCAGCATGGCAGAAGACTGAAAACTCGGGCTCCAGAAAATGCGTTTCAAGCCCCATTCACCCATCCAGAAGTGCCCCCAAAGGAAGGCTTTGGGTACAACTGAACTCCCCAGGGGAGCCTTTACGCAGCCCCACATGCAACTGGACCCTCCGTGTTCGCTCTTTACAGCAACCCTAAATATAACCCTAGCCAGCATGGCAGAAGACTGAAAACTCGGGCCACAGAAAAAGCGTTTCAAGCCCCTTTCGCCCATCCAGAAGTGCCCCCAAAGGAAGGCTTTGGGTACAAGTGAACTCCCCAGGGGAGCCTTTATGCAGCCCCACATGCAACTGGACCCTCCGTATTCGCTCTTTCACAGCAACCCTAAATATAACACTAGCCAGCATGGCAGAAGACTGAATACTCGGGCTCCAGAAAATGCATTTCAAGCCCCATTCACCCATCCAGAAGTGCCCCCAAAGGAAGGCTTTGGGTACAAGTGAACTCCCCAGGGGAGCCTTTATGCAGGCCCACATGCAACTGGACCCTCCGGGTTCACTCTTTCACCGCAAGCCTAAATATAGCCCTCGGCGCAATGGGAGAAAACTGAAAAAGCGGGCCTCAGAAAACGCATAACGATTCCCCTTGTACCATCCCAAAGTGCCCCCAAAGGAAGGCTTTGCGTACAACTGGACTCCCCAGGGGAGCCTTGACGCAGCCCCACATGCAACTGGACCCTCCTTGTTCACTGTTTACGAGCAACCCTAAATATAACACTAGCCAGCATGGCATAAGACTGAATACTCGGGCTCCAGAAAATGCATTTCAAGCCCCATTCACCCATCCAGAAGTGCCCCCAAAGGAAGGCTTTGGGTACAACTGAACTCCCCAGGGGAGCCTTTATGCAGGCCCACATGCAACTGGACCCTCCGGGTTCACTCTTTCACCGCAAGCCTAAATATAGCCCTCGGCGCAATGGGAGAAAACTGAAAAAGCGGGCCTCAGAAAACGCATAACGATTCCCCTTGGACCATCACAAATTGCCCCCAAAGGAAGGCTTTGCGTACAACTGGACTCCCCAGGGGAGCCTTGACGCAGCCCCACATGCAACTGGACCCTCCGTATTCGCTCTTTCACAGCAACCCTAAATATAGCCCTGGCCCGCCTGGCAGTCGACTGAAAACTCGGGCCCCAGAAAATGCATTAAAAGCCTAATTCGCCCATCCAAAAGTGCCCCCAGAGGAAGGCTTTGGGTAAAACTGAACTCCCCAGGGGAGCCTTTACGCAGCCCCACATGCAACTGGACCCTCCGTGTTCGCTCTTTACAGCAACCCTAAATATAACCCTAGCCAGCATGGCAGAAGACTGAAAACTCGGGCCACAGAAAAGCGTTTCAAGCCCCTTTCGCCCATCCAGAAGTGCCTCTAAAGGAAGGCTTTGGGTACAACTGAACTCCCCAGGGGAGCCTTTACGAAGCCCCACATGCAACTGGACCCTCCGTGTCCGCTCTTTCACCGCAAGCCTAAATATAACCCTAGCCAGCATGGCAGAAGACTGAAAACTCGGGCCCCAGAAAATGCATTTAAAGCCTAATTCGCCCATCCAAAAGTGCCCCCAGAGGAAGGCTTTGGGTACAACTGAACTCCCCAGGGGAGCCTTTATGCAGCCCCACATGCAACTGGACCCTCCGGGTTCACTCTTTCACCGCAAGCCTAAATATAGCCCTCGGCACAATGGGAGAAGACTGAAAAAGCGGGCCTCAGAAAACGCATTGCGATTCCCCTTGGACCATCCCAAAGTGCCCCAAAGGAAGGCTTTGGGTACAACTGGACTCCCCAGGGGAGCCTTAACGCAGCCCCACATGCAACTGGAACCTCCGTATTCGCTCTTTCACAGCAACCCTAAATATAGCCCTGGCCCGCCTGGCAGTCGACTGAAAACTCGGGCCACAGAAAATGCATTAAAAGCCTAATTCGCCCATCCAAAAGTGCCCCCAGAGGAAGGCTTTGGGTAAAACTGAACTCCCCAGGGGAGCCTTTACGCAGCCCCACATGCAACTGGACCCTCCTTGTTCACTGTTTACGAGCAACCCTAAATATACCCCTAGCCAGCATGGCAGAAGACTGAAAACTCGGGCTCCAGAAAATGCGTTTCAAGCCCCATTCACCCATCCAGAAGTGCCCCCAAAGGAAGGCTTTGGGTACAACTGAACTCCCCAGGGGAGCCTTTACGCAGCCCCACATGCAACTGGACCCTCCGTGTTCGCTCTTTACAGCAACCCTAAATATAACCCTAGCCAGCATGGCAGAAGACTGAAAACTCGGGCCACAGAAAAAGCGTTTCAAGCCCCTTTCGCCCATCCAGAAGTGCCCCCAAAGGAAGGCTTTGGGTACAAGTGAACTCCCCAGGGGAGCCTTTATGCAGCCCCACATGCAACTGGACCCTCCGTATTCGCTCTTTCACAGCAACCCTAAATATAACACTAGCCAGCATGGCATAAGACTGAATACTCGGGCTCCAGAAAATGCATTTCAAGCCCCATTCACCCATCCAGAAGTGCCCCCAAAGGAAGGCTTTGGGTACAACTGAACTCCCCAGGGGAGCCTTTATGCAGGCCCACATGCAACTGGACCCTCCGGGTTCACTCTTTCACCGCAAGCCTAAATATAGCCCTCGGCGCAATGGGAGAAAACTGAAAAAGCGGGCCTCAGAAAACGCATAACGATTCCCCTTGGACCATCCCAAAGTGCCCCCAAAGGAAGGCTTTGCGTACAACTGGACTCCCCAGGGGAGCCTTGACGCAGCCCCACATGCAACTGGACCCTCCGTATTCGCTCTTTCACAGCAACCCTAAATATAGCCCTGGCCCGCCTGGCAGTCGACTGAAAACTCGGGCCCCAGAAAATGCATTAAAAGCCTAATTCGCCCATCCAAAAGTGCCCCCAAAGGAAGGCTTTGGGTACAACTGAACTCCCCAGGGGAGCCTTTACGCAGCCCCACATGCAACTGGACCCTCCGTGTTCGGTTTTTCACCGCAAGCCTAAATATAACCCTAGCCAGCATGGCAGAAGACTGAAAACTCGGGCCCCAGAAAATGCATTAAAAGCCTAATTCGCCCATCCAAAAGTGCCCCCAGAGGAAGGCTTTGGGTACAACTGAACTCCCCAGGGGAGCCTTTATGCAGCCCCACATGCAACTGGACCCTCCGGGTTCACTCTTTTACAGCAAGCCTAAATATAGCCCTAGCACGCCTGGCAGTCGACTGAAAGTTCGAGCCATAGAAAATGTGTTACGAGCCCCATTCGCCCATCCAAAAGTGCCCCCAAAGGAAGGCTTTGGGTACAACTGAACTCCCCAGGGGAGCCTTTATGCAGCCCCACATGCAACTGGACCCTCCGTGTTCGCTCTTTACAGCAACCCTAAATATAACCCTAGCCACCATGGCAGAAGACTGAATACTCGGGCTCCAGAAAAAGCGTTTCAAGCCCCTTTCGCCCATCCAAAAGTGCCCCCAAAGGAAGGCTTTGGGTACAACTGAACTCCCCAGGGGAGCCTTTATGCAGCCCCACATGCAACTGGACCCTCCGGGTTCACTCTTTCACCGCAAGTCTAAATATAGCCCTCGGCACAATGGGAGAAGACTGAAAAAGCGGGCCTCAGAAAACGCATTGCGATTCCCCTTGGACCATCCCAAAGTGCCCCAAAGGAAGGCTTTGGGTACAACTGGACTCCCCAGGGGAGCCTTAACGCAGCCCCACATGCAACTGGACCCTCCGTATTCGCTCTTTCACAGCAACCCTAAATATAGCCCTGGCCCGCCTGGCAGTCGACTGAAAACTCGGGCCCCAGAAAAACTGTTAAAAGCCTAATTCGCCCATCCAAAAGTACCCCCAGAGGAAGGCTTTGGGTACAACTGAACTCCCCAGGGGAGCTTTTACGCAGCCCCACATGCAACTGGACCCTCCGGGTTCACTCTTTCACCGCAAACCTAAATATACCCCTAGCCACCATGGCAGAAGACTGAAAACTCGGGCTCCAGAAAATGCGTTTCAAGCCCCATTCACCCATCCAGAAGTGCCCCCAAAGGAAGGCTTTGGGTACAACTGAACTCCCCAGGGGAGCCTTTACGCAGCCCCATATGCAACTGGACCCTCCGTGTTCGCTCTTTACAGCAACCCTAAATATAACCCTAGCCAGCATGGCAGAAGACTGAAAACTCGGGCCACAGAAAAAGCGTTTCAAGCCCCTTTCGCCCATCCAGAAGTGCCCCCAAAGGAAGGCTTTGGGTACAAGTGAACTCCCCAGGGGAGCCTTTATGCAGCCCCACATGCAACTGGACCCTCCGTATTCGCTCTTTCACAGCAACCCTAAATATAACCCTGGCCCGCATGGCAGACGACTGAAAAATCGGGCCCCAGAAAACGTGCTACAAGCCCCATTCGACCATCCAAAAGTGCCCCCAAAGGAAGGCTTTGGGTACAACTGGACTCCCCAGGGGAGCCATAACGCAGCCCCACATGCAACTGGACCCTCCGTATTCGCTCTTTCACAGCAACCCTAAATATAGCCCTGGCCCGCCTGGCAGTCGACTGAAAACTCAGGCCACAGAAAATGCATTAAAAGCCTAATTCACCCATCCAAAAGTGCCCCTAGAGGAAGGCTTTGGGTACAACTGAACTCCCCAGGTGAGCTTTTACGCAGCCCCACATGCAACTGGACCATCCGCGTTCACTGTTTACGAGCAACCCTAAATATACCCGTAGCCAGCATGGCAGAAGACTGAAAACTCGGGCTCCAGAAAATGCATTTCAAGCCCCATTCACCCATCCTGAAGTGCCCCCAAAGGAAGGCTTTGGGTACAACTGAACTCCCCAGGGGAGCCTTTATGCAGGCCCACATGCAACTGGACCCTCCGGGTTCACTCTTTCACCGCAAGCCTAAATATAGCCCTCGGCGCAATGGGAGAAAACAGAAAAAGCGGGCCTCAGAAAACGCATAACGATTCCCCTTGGACCATCCCAAAGTGCCCCCAAAGGAAGGCTTTGGGTACAACTGGACTCCCCAGGGGAGCCTTGACGCAGCCCCACATGCAACTGGACCCTCCGTATTCGCTCTTTCACAGCAACCCTAAATATAGCCCTGGCCCGCCTGGCAGTCGACTGAAAACTCGGGCCCCAGAAAATGCATTAAAAGCCTAATTCGCCCATCCAAAAGTGCCCCCAGAGGAAGGCTTTGGGTACAACTGAACTCCCCAGGGGAGCCTTTACGCAGCCCCACATGCAACTGGACCCTCCGTGTTCGCTCTTTACAGCAACCCTAAATATACCCCTAGCCAGCATGGCAGAAGACTGAAAACGCGGGCCCCAGAAAATGCATTAAAAGCCTAATTCGCCCATCCAAAAGTGCCCCCAAAGGAAGGCTTTGGGTACAACTGAACTCCCCAGGGGAGCCTTTACGCAGCCCCACTTGCAACTGGACCCTCCGTATTCGCTGTTTCACAGCAACCCTAAATATAACCCTAGCCAGCATGGCAGAAGACTGAAAACTCGGGCCACAGAAAAAGCGTTTCAAGCCCCTTTCGCCCATCCAGCAGTGCCCCCAAAGGAAGGCTTTGGGTACAACTGAACTCCCTAGGGGAACCTTTATGCAGCCCCACATGCAACTGGACCCTCCTTGTTCACTGTTTACGAGCAACCCTAAATATACCCCTAGCCACCATGGCAGAAGACTGAAAAGTTGGGCTCCAGAAAATGTGTTTCAAGCCCCATTCACCCATCCAGAAGTGCCCCCAAAGGAAGGCTTTGGGTACAACTGAACTCCCCAGGGGAGCCTTTATGCAGCCCCACATGCAACTGGACCCTCCGGGTTCACTCTTTCACAGCAAGCCTAAATATAGCCCTAGCACGCCTGGCAGTCGACTGAAAGCTCGGGCCACAGAAAATGTGTTACGAGCCCCATTCGCCCATCCAAAAGTGCCCCCAAAGGAAGACTTTGGGTTCATCTGAACTCCCCAGGGGAGCCTTTATGCAGCCCCACATGCAACTGGACCCTCCGTGTTCGCTCTTTACAGCAACCCTAAATATAACCCTAGCCAGCATGGCAGAAGACTGAAAACTCGGGCTCCAGAAAATGCGTTTCAAGCCCCATTCACCCATCCAGAAGTGCCCCCAAAGGAAGGCTTTGGGTACAACTGAACTCCCCAGGGGAGCCTTTATGCAGCCCCACATGCAACTGGACCCTCCGGGTTCACTCTTTCACCGCAAACCTAAATATAGCCCTAGCACGCCTGGCAGTCGACTGAAAGTTCGAGCCACAGAAAATGTGTTACGAGCCCCATTCGCCCATCCAAAAGTGCCCCCAAAGGAAGACTTTGGGTTCATCTGAACTCCCCAGGGGAGCCTTTATGCAGCCCCACATGCAACTGGACCCTCCGTGTTTGCTCTTTACAGCAACCCTAAATATAACCCTAGCCAGCATGGCAGAAGACTGAAAACGCGGGCCACAGAAAAAGCGTTTCAAGCCCCTTTCACCCATCCAGAAGTGCCCCCAAAGGAAGGCTTTGGGTACAAGTGAACTCCCCAGGGGAGCCTTTATGCAGCCCCACATGCAACTGGACCCTCCGTATTCGCTGTTTCACAGCAACCCTAAATATAGCCCTGACCAGCATTGCAGACGACTGAAAAATCGGGCCCCAGAAAACGTGCTACAAGCCCCATTCGACCATCCAAAAATGCCCCCAAAGGAAGGCTTTGGGTACAACTGAACTCCCCAGGGGAGCCTTTATGCAGGCCCATACGCAACTGGACCCCCCGTGTTCCCTGTTTACAAACAACCCTAAATATAACACTAGCCAGCATGGCAGAAGACTGAAAACTCGGGCTCCAGAAAATGCGTTTCAAGCCCCATTCACCCATCCAGAAGTGCCCCCAAAGGAAGGCTTTGGGTACAACTGAACTCCCCAGGGGAGCCTTTATGCAGCCCCACATGCAACTGGACCCTCCGGGTTCACTCTTTCACCGCAAGCCTAAATATAGCCCTCGGCGCAATGGGAGAAGACTGAAAAAGCGGGCCTCAGAAAACGCATTGCGATTCCCCTTGGACCATCCCAAAGTGTCCCCAGAGGAAGGCTTTGGGTACAACTGAACTCACCAGGGGAGCCTTAACGCAGCCCCACATGCAACTGGACCCTCCGTATTCACTCTTTCACAGCAACCCTAAATATAGCCCTGGCCTGCCTGGCAGTCGACTGAAAACTCGGGCCCCAGAAAATGCGTTTCAAGCCTAATTCGCCCATCCAAAAGTGCCCCCAGAAGAAGGCTTTGGGTACAACTGAACTCCCCAGGGGAGCCTTTATGCAGCCCCACATGCAACTGGACCCTCCGGGTTCACTCTTTCACCGCAAGCCTAAATATAGCCCTCGGCACAATGGGAGAAGACTGAAAAAGCGGGCCTCAGAAAACGCATTGCGATTCCCCTTGGACCATCCCAAAGTGCCCCAAAGGAAGGCTTTGGGTACAACTGGACTCCCCAGGGGAGCCTTAACGCAGCCCCACATGCAACTGGACCCTCCGTATTCGCTCTTTCACAGCAACCCTAAATATAGCCCTGGCCCGCCTGGCAGTCGACTGAAAACTCGGGCCCCAGAAAAACTGTTAAAAGCCTAATTCGCCCATCCAAAAGTACCCCCAGAGGAAGGCTTTGGGTACAACTGAACTCCCCAGGGGAGCCTTTATGCAGCCCCACATGCAACTGGACCCTCCGGGTTCACTCTTTCACCGCAAACCTAAATATAGCCCTAGCACGCCTGGCAGTCGACTGAAAGCTCGGGCCACAGAAAATGTGTTAAAAGCCCCATTCGCCCATCCAAAAGTGCCCCCAAAGGAAGGCTTTGGGTACAACTGAACTCCCCAGGGGAGCCTTTATGCAGCCCCACATGCAACTGGACCCTCCGTGTTTGCTCTTTACAGCAACCCTAAATATACCCCTAGCCACCATGGCAGAAGACTGAAAACTCGGGCTCCAGAAAATGCGTTTCAAGCCCCATTCACCCATCCAGAAGTGCCCCCAAAGGAAGGCTTTGGGTACAACTGAACTCCCCAGGGGAGCCTTTACGCAGCCCCATATGCAACTGGACCCTCCGTGTTCGCTCTTTACAGCAACCCTAAATATAACCCTAGCCAGCATGGCAGAAGACTGAAAACTCGGGCCACAGAAAAAGCGTTTCAAGCCCCTTTCGCCCATCCAGAAGTGCCCCCAAAGGAAGGCTTTGGGTACAAGTGAACTCCCCAGGGGAGCCTTTATGCAGCCCCACATGCAACTGGACCCTCCGTATTCGCTCTTTCACAGCAACCCTAAATATAACCCTGGCCCGCATGGCAGACGACTGAAAAATCGGGCCCCAGAAAACGTGCTACAAGCCCCATTCGACCATCCAAAAGTGCCCCCAAAGGAAGGCTTTGGGTACAACTGGACTCCCCAGGGGAGCCTTTATGCAGCCCCACATGCAACTGGACCCTCCGTATTCGCTCTTTCACAGCAACCCTAAATATAGCCCTGGCCCGCCTGGCAGTCGACTGAAAACTCAGGCCACAGAAAATGCATTAAAAGCCTAATTCACCCATCCAAAAGTGCCCCTAGAGGAAGGCTTTGGGTACAACTGAACTCCCCAGGTGAGCTTTTACGCAGCCCCACATGCAACTGGACCATCCGCGTTCACTGTTTACGAGCAACCCTAAATATACCCCTAGCCAGCATGGCAGAAGACTGAAAACTCGGGCTCCAGAAAATGTATTTCAAGCCCCATTCACCCATCCTGAAGTGCCCCCAAAGGAAGGCTTTGGGTACAACTGAACTCCCCAGGGGAGCCTTTATGCAGCCCCACATGCAACTGGACCCTCCTTGTTCACTGTTTACGAGCAACCCTAAATATACCCCTAGCCACCATGGCAGAAGACTGAAAAGTTGGGCTCCAGAAAATGTGTTTCAAGCCCCATTCACCCATCCAGAAGTGCCCCCAAAGGAAGGCTTTGGGTACAACTGAACTCCCCAGGGGAGCCTTTATGCAGCCCCACATGCAACTGGACCCTCCGGGTTCACTCTTTCACCGCAAACCTAAATATAGCCCTAGCACGCCTGGCAGTCGACTGAAAGTTCGAGCCACAGAAAATGTGTTACGAGCCCCATTCGCCCATCCAAAAGTGCCCCCAAAGGAAGACTTTGGGTTCATCTGAACTCCCCAGGGGAGCCTTTATGCAGCCCCACATGCAACTGGACCCTCCGTGTTTGCTCTTTACAGCAACCCTAAATATAACCCTAGCCAGCATGGCAGAAGACTGAAAACGCGGGCCACAGAAAAAGCGTTTCAAGCCCCTTTCACCCATCCAGAAGTACCCCCAAAGGAAGGCTTTGGGTACAAGTGAACTCCCCAGGGGAGCCTTTATGCAGCCCCACTTGCAACTGGACCCTCCGTATTCGCTGTTTCACAGCAACCCTAAATATAGCCCTGACCCGCATTGCAGACGACTGAAAAATCGGGCCCCAGAAAACGTGCTACAAGCCCCATTCGACCATCCAAAAATGCCCCCAAAGGAAGGCTTTGGGTACAACTGAACTCCCCAGGGGAGCCTTTATGCAGGCCCATACGCAACTGGACCCCCCGTGTTCCCTGTTTACAAACAACCCTAAATATAACACTAGCCAGCATGGCAGAAGACTGAAAACTCGGGCTCCAGAAAATGCGTTTCAAGCCCCATTCACCCATCCAGAAGTGCCCCCAAAGGAAGGCTTTGGGTACAACTGAACTCCCCAGGGGAGCCTTTATGCAGCCCCACATGCAACTGGACCCTCCTTGTTCACTCTTTCACCGCAAGCCTAAATATAGCCCTCGGCGCAATGGGAGAAGACTGAAAAAGCGGGCCTCAGAAAACGCATTGCGATTCCCCTTGGACCATCCCAAAGTGTACCCAGAGGAAGGCTTTGGGTACAACTGAACTCACCAGGGGAGCCTTAACGCAGCCCCACATGCAACTGGACCCTCCGTATTCACTCTTTCACAGCAACCCTAAATATAGCCCTGGCCTGCCTGGCAGTCGACTGAAAACAAGGGCCCCAGAAAATGCGTTTCAAGCCTAATTCGCCCATCCAAAAGTGCCCCCAGAAGAAGGCTTTGGGTACAACTGAACTCCCCAGGGGAGCCTTTATGCAGCCCCACATGCAACTGGACCCTCCGGGTTCACTCTTTCACCGCAAGCCTAAATATAGCCCTCGGCACAATGGGAGAAGACTGAAAAAGCGGGCCTCAGAAAACGCATTGCGATTCCCCTTGGACCATCCCAAAGTGCCCCAAAGGAAGGCTTTGGGTACAACTGGACTCCCCAAGGGAGCCTTAACGCAGCCCCACATGCAACTGGACCCTCCGTATTCGCTCTTTCACAGCAACCCTAAATATAGCCCTGGCCCGCCTGGCAGTCGACTGAAAACTCGGGCCACAGAAAATGTGTTAAAAGCCCCATTCGCCCATCCAAAAGTGCCCCCAAAGGAAGGCTTTGGGTACAACTGAACTCCCCAGGGGAGCCTTTATGCAGCCCCACATGCAACTGGACCCTCCGTGTTTGCTCTTTACAGCAACCCTAAATATACCCCTAGCCACCATGGCAGAAGACTGAAAACTCGGGCTCCAGAAAATGCGTTTCAAGCCCCATTCACCCATCCAGAAGTGCCCCCAAAGGAAGGCTTTGGGTACAAGTGAACTCCCCAGGGGAGCCTTTATGCAGCCCCACATGCAACTGGACCCTCCGGGTTCACTCTTTCACCGCAAACCTAAATATAGCCCTAGCACGCCTGGCAGTCGACTGAAAGTTCGAGCCACAGAAAATGTGTTACGAGCCCCATTCGCCCATCCAAAAGTGCCCCCAAAGGAAGACTTTGGGTTCATCTGAACTCCCCAGGGGAGCCTTTATGCAGCCCCACATGCAACTGGACCCTCCGTGTTTGCTCTTTACAGCAACCCTAAATATAACCCTAGCCAGCATGGCAGAAGACTGAAAACGCGGGCCACAGAAAAAGCGTTTCAAGCCCCTTTCACCCATCCAGAAGTACCCCCAAAGGAAGGCTTTGGGTACAAGTGAACTCCCCAGGGGAGCCTTTATGCAGCCCCACTTGCAACTGGACCCTCCGTATTCGCTGTTTCACAGCAACCCTAAATATAGCCCTGACCCGCATTGCAGACGACTGAAAAATCGGGCCCCAGAAAACGTGCTACAAGCCCCATTCGACCATCCAAAAATGCCCCCAAAGGAAGGCTTTGGGTACAACTGAACTCCCCAGGGGAGCCTTTATGCAGGCCCATACGCAACTGGACCCCCCGTGTTCCCTGTTTACAAACAACCCTAAATATAACACTAGCCAGCATGGCAGAAGACTGAAAACTCGGGCTCCAGAAAATGCGTTTCAAGCCCCATTCACCCATCCAGAAGTGCCCCCAAAGGAAGGCTTTGGGTACAACTGAACTCCCCAGGGGAGCCTTTATGCAGCCCCACATGCAACTGGACCCTCCGGGTTCACTCTTTCACCGCAAGCCTAAATATAGCCCTCGGCGCAATGGGAGAAGACTGAAAAAGCGGGCCTCAGAAAACGCATTGCGATTCCCCTTGGACCATCCCAAAGTGTACCCAGAGGAAGGCTTTGGGTACAACTGAACTCACCAGGGGAGCCTTAACGCAGCCCCACATGCAACTGGACCCTCCGTATTCACTCTTTCACAGCAACCCTAAATATAGCCCTGGCCTGCCTGGCAGTCGACTGAAAACTCGGGCCCCAGAAAATGCGTTTCAAGCCTAATTCGCCCATCCAAAAGTGCCCCCAGAAGAAGGCTTTGGGTACAACTGAACTCCCCAGGGGAGCCTTTATGCAGCCCCACATGCAACTGGACCCTCCGGGTTCACTCTTTCACCGCAAGCCTAAATATAGCCCTCGGCACAATGGGAGAAGACTGAAAAAGCGGGCCTCAGAAAACGCATTGCGATTCCCCTTGGACCATCCCAAAGTGCCCCAAAGGAAGGCTTTGGGTACAACTGGACTCCCCAGGGGAGCCTTAACGCAGCCCCACATGCAACTGGACCCTCCGTATTCGCTCTTTCACAGCAACCCTAAATATAGCCCTGGCCCGCCTGGCAGTCGACTGAAAACTCGGGCCACAGAAAATGTGTTAAAAGCCCCATTCGCCCATCCAAAAGTGCCCCCAAAGGAAGGCTTTGGGTACAACTGAACTCCCCAGGGGAGCCTTTACGCAGCCCCACATGCAACTGGACCCTCCGTGTTTGCTCTTTACAGCAACCCTAAATATACCCCTAGCCACCATGGCAGAAGACTGAAAACTCGGGCTCCAGAAAATGCGTTTCAAGCCCCATTCACCCATCCAGAAGTGCCCCCAAAGGAAGGCTTTGGGTACAAGTGAACTCCCCAGGGGAGCCTTTACGCAGCCCCATATGCAACTGGACCCTCCGTGTTCGCTCTTTACAGCAACCCTAAATATAACCCTAGCCAGCATGGCAGAAGACTGAAAACTCGGGCCACAGAAAAAGCGTTTCAAGCCCCTTTCGCCCATCCAGAAGTGCCCCCAAAGGAAGGCTTTGGGTACAAGTGAACTCCCCAGGGGAGCCTTTATGCAGCCCCACATGCAACTGGACCCTCCGTATTCGCTCTTTCACAGCAACCCTAAATATAACCCTGGCCCGCATGGCAGACGACTGAAAAATCGGGCCCCAGAAAACGTGCTACAAGCCCCATTCGACCATCCAAAAGTGCCCCCAAAGGAAGGCTTTGGGTACAACTGGACTCCCCAGGGGAGCCTTTATGCAGCCCCACATGCAACTGGACCCTCCGTATTCGCTCTTTCACAGCAACCCTAAATATAGCCCTGGCCCGCCTGGCAGTCGACTGAAAACTCAGGCCACAGAAAATGCATTAAAAGCCTAATTCACCCATCCAAAAGTGCCCCTAGAGGAAGGCTTTGGGTACAACTGAACTCCCCAGGTGAGCTTTTACGCAGCCCCACATGCAACTGGACCATCCGCGTTCACTGTTTACGAGCAACCCTAAATATACCCCTAGCCAGCATGGCAGAAGACTGAAAACTCGGGCTCCAGAAAATGTATTTCAAGCCCCATTCACCCATCCTGAAGTGCCCCCAAAGGAAGGCTTTGGGTACAAGTGAACTCCCCAGGGGAGCCTTTATGCAGCCCCACATGCAACTGGACCCTCCGGGTTCACTCTTTCACCGCAAGCCTAAATATAGCCCTCGGCGCAATGGGAGAAAACTGAAAAAGCGGGCCTCAGAAAACGCATAACGATTCCCCTTGGACCATCCCAAAGTGCCCCCAAAGGAAGGCTTTGGGTACAACTGGACTCCCCAGGGGTGCCTTGACGCAGCCCCACATGCAACTGGACCCTCCGTATTCGCTCTTTCACAGCAACCCTAAATATAGCCCTGGCCCGCCTGGCAGTCGACTGAAAACTCGGGCCCCAGAAAATGCATTAAAAGCCTAATTCGCCCATCCAAAAGTGCCCCCAGAGGAAGGCTTTGGGTACAACTGAACTCCCCAGGGGAGCCTTTACGCAGCCCCACATGCAACTGGACCCTCCGTGTTCGCTCTTTACAGCAACCCTAAATATACCCCTAGCCAGCATGGCAGAAGACTGAAAACGCGGGCCACAGAAAAAGCGTTTCAAGCCCCTTTCGCCCATCCAGAAGTGCCTCCAAAGGAAGGCTTTGGGTACAACTGGACTCCCCAGGGGAGCCTTTACGAAGCCCCACATGCAACTGGACCCTCCGTGTTCGCTCTTTCACCGCAAGCCTAAATATAACCCTAGCCAGCATGGCAGAAGACTGAAAACTCGGGCCCCAGAAAATGCATTAAAAGCCTAATTCGCCCATCCAAAAGTGCCCCCAGAGGAAGGCTTTGGGTACAACTGAACTCCCCAGGGGAGCCTTTACGCAGCCCCACTTGCAACTGGACCCTCCGTATTCGCTGTTTCACAGCAACCCTAAATATAACCCTAGCCAGCATGGCAGAAGACTGAAAACTCGGGCCACAGAAAAAGCGTTTCAAGCCCCTTTCGCCCATCCAGCAGTGCCCCCAAAGGAAGGCTTTGGGTACAACTGAACTCCCCAGGGGAGCCTTTATGCAGCCCCACATGCAACTGGACCCTCCTTGTTCACTGTTTATGAGCAACCCTAAATATACCCCTAGCCACCATGGCAGAAGACTGAAAACTCGGGCTCCAGAAAATGCGTTTCAAGCCCCATTCACCCATCCAGAAGTGCCCCCAAAGGAAGGCTTTGGGTACATCTGAACTCCCCAGGGGAGCCTTTATGCAGCCCCACATGCAACTGGACCCTCCGGGTTCACTCTTTCACAGCAAGCCTAAATATAACCCTAGCACGCCTGGCAGTCGACTGAAAGTTCGAGCCACAGAAAATGTGTTACGAGCCCCATTCGCCCATCCAAAAGTGCCCCCAAAGGAAGACTTTGGGTTCATCTGAACTCCCCAGGGGAGCCTTTATGCAGCCCCACATGCAACTGGACCCTCCGTGTTCGCTCTTTACAGCAACCCTAAATATAACCCTAGCCAGCATGGCAGAAGACTGAAAACTCGGGCTCCAGAAAATGCGTTTCAAGCCCCATTCACCCATCCAGAAGTGCCCCCAAAGGAAGGCTTTGGGTACAACTGAACTCCCCAGGGGAGCCTTTATGCAGCCCCACATGCAACTGGACCCTCCGGGTTCACTCTTTCACCGCAAACCTAAATATAGCCCTAGCACGCCTGGCAGTCGACTGAAAGTTCGAGCCACAGAAAATGTGTTACGAGCCCCATTCGCCCATCCAAAAGTGCCCCAAAAGGAAGACTTTGGGTTCATCTGAACTCCCCAGGGGAGCCTTTATGCAGCCCCACATGCAACTGGACCCTCCGTGTTTGCTCTTTACAGCAACCCTAAATATAACCCTAGCCAGCATGGCAGAAGACTGAAAACTCGGGCTCCAGAAAATGCGTTTCAAGCCCCATTCACCCATCCTGAAGTGCCCCCAAAGGAAGGCTTTGGGTACAAGTGAACTCCCCAGGGGAGCCTTTATGCAGCCCCACATGCAACTGGACCCTCCGGGTTCACTCTTTCACCGCAAGCCTAAATATAGCCCTCGGCGCAATGGGAGAAAACTGAAAAAGCGGGCCTCAGAAAACGCATAACGATTCCCCTTGGACCATCCCAAAGTGCCCCCAAAGGAAGGCTTTGGGTACAACTGGACTCCCCAGGGGTGCCTTGACGCAGCCCCACATGCAACTGGACCCTCCGTATTCGCTCTTTCACAGCAACCCTAAATATAGCCCTGGCCCGCCTGGCAGTCGACTGAAAACTCGGGCCCCAGAAAATGCGTTTCAAGCCTAATTCGCCCATCCAAAAGTGCCCCCAGAAGAAGGCTTTGGGTACAACTGAACTCCCCAGGGGAGCCTTTATGCAGCCCCACATGCAACTGGACCCTCCGGGTTCACTCTTTCACCGCAAGCCTAAATATAGCCCTCGGCACAATGGGAGAAGACTGAAAAAGCGGGCCTCAGAAAACGCATTGCGATTCCCCTTGGACCATCCCAAAGTGCCCCAAAGGAAGGCTTTGGGTACAACTGGACTCCCCAGGGGAGCCTTAACGCAGCCCCACATGCAACTGGACCCTCCGTATTCGCTCTTTCACAGCAACCCTAAATATAGCCCTGGCCCGCCTGGCAGTCGACTGAAAACTCGGGCCACAGAAAAACTGTTAAAAGCCTAATTCGCCCATCCAAAAGTACCCCCAGAGGAAGGCTTTGGGTACAACTGAACTCCCCAGGGGAGCCTTTATGCAGCCCCACATGCAACTGGACCCTCCGGGTTCACTCTTTCACCGCAAACCTAAATATAGCCCTAGCACGCCTGGCAGTCGACTGAAAGCTCGGGCCACAGAAAATGTGTTAAAAGCCCCATTCGCCCATCCAAAAGTGCCCCCAAAGGAAGGCTTTGGGTACAACTGAACTCCCCAGGGGAGCCTTTACGCAGCCCCACATGCAACTGGACCCTCCGTGTTTGCTCTTTACAGCAACCCTAAATATACCCCTAGCCACCATGGCAGAAGACTGAAAACTCGGGCTCCAGAAAATGCGTTTCAAGCCCCTTTCACCCATCCAGAAGTGCCCCCAAAGGAAGGCTTTGGGTACAACTGAACTCCCCAGGGGAGCCTTTACGCAGCCCCATATGCAACTGGACCCTCCGTGTTCGCTCTTTACAGCAACCCTAAATATAACACTAGCCAGCATGGCAGAAGACTGAAAACTCGGGCCACAGAAAAAGCGTTTCAAGCCCCTTTCGCCCATCCAGAAGTGCCCCCAAAGGAAGGCTTTGGGTACAAGTGAACTCCCCAGGGGAGCCTTTATGCAGCCCCACATGCAACTGGACCCTCCGTATTCGCTCTTTCACAGCAACCCTAAATATAACCCTGGCCCGCATGGCAGACGACTGAAAAATCGGGCCCCAGAAAACGTGCTACAAGCCCCATTCGACCATCCAAAAGTGCCCCCAAAGGAAGGCTTTGGGTACAACTGGACTCCCCAGGGGAGCCTTTATGCAGCCCCACATGCAACTGGACCCTCCGTATTCGCTCTTTCACAGCAACCCTAAATATAGCCCTGGCCCGCCTGGCAGTCGACTGAAAACTCAGGCCACAGAAAATGCATTAAAAGCCTAATTCACCCATCCAAAAGTGCCCCTAGAGGAAGGCTTTGGGTACAACTGAACTCCCCAGGTGAGCTTTTACGCAGCCCCACATGCAACTGGACCATCCGCGTTCACTGTTTACGAGCAACCCTAAATATACCCCTAGCCAGCATGGCAGAAGACTGAAAACTCGGGCTCCAGAAAATGTATTTCAAGCCCCATTCACCCATCCTGAAGTGCCCCCAAAGGAAGGCTTTGGGTACAACTGAACTCCCCAGGGGAGCCTTTATGCAGCCCCACATGCAACTGGACCCTCCTTGTTCACTGTTTACGAGCAACCCTAAATATACCCCTAGCCACCATGGCAGAAGACTGAAAAGTTGGGCTCCAGAAAATGTGTTTCAAGCCCCATTCACCCATCCAGAAGTGCCCCCAAAGGAAGGCTTTGGGTACAACTGAACTCCCCAGGGGAGCCTTTATGCAGCCCCACATGCAACTGGACCCTCCGGGTTCACTCTTTCACAGCAAGCCTAAATATAGCCCTAGCACGCCTGGCAGTCGACTGAAAGTTCGAGCCACAGAAAATGTGTTACGAGCCCCATTCGCCCATCCAAAAGTGCCCCCAAAGGAAGACTTTGGGTTCATCTGAACTCCCCAGGGGAGCCTTTATGCAGCCCCACATGCAACTGGACCCTCCGTGTTTGCTCTTTACAGCAACCCTAAATATAACCCTAGCCAGCATGGCAGAAGACTGAAAACGCGGGCCACAGAAAAAGCGTTTCAAGCCCCTTTCACCCATCCAGAAGTACCCCCAAAGGAAGGCTTTGGGTACAAGTGAACTCCCCAGGGGAGCCTTTATGCAGCCCCACTTGCAACTGGACCCTCCGTATTCGCTGTTTCACAGCAACCCTAAATATAGCCCTGACCCGCATTGCAGACGACTGAAAAATCGGGCCCCAGAAAACGTGCTACAAGCCCCATTCGACCATCCAAAAATGCCCCCAAAGGAAGGCTTTGGGTACAACTGAACTCCCCAGGGGAGCCTTTATGCAGGCCCATACGCAACTGGACCCCCCGTGTTCCCTGTTTACAAACAACCCTAAATATAACACTAGCCAGCATGGCAGAAGACTGAAAACTCGGGCTCCAGAAAATGCGTTTCAAGCCCCATTCACCCATCCAGAAGTGCCCCCAAAGGAAGGCTTTGGGTACAACTGAACTCCCCAGGGGAGCCTTTATGCAGCCCCACATGCAACTGGACCCTCCGGGTTCACTCTTTCACCGCAAGCCTAAATATAGCCCTCGGCGCAATGGGAGAAGACTGAAAAAGCGGGCCTCAGAAAACGCATTGCGATTCCCCTTGGACCATCCCAAAGTGTACCCAGAGGAAGGCTTTGGGTACAACTGAACTCACCAGGGGAGCCTTAACGCAGCCCCACATGCAACTGGACCCTCCGTATTCACTCTTTCACAGCAACCCTAAATATAGCCCTGGCCTGCCTGGCAGTCGACTGAAAACAAGGGCCCCAGAAAATGCGTTTCAAGCCTAATTCGCCCATCCAAAAGTGCCCCCAGAAGAAGGCTTTGGGTACAACTGAACTCCCCAGGGGAGCCTTTATGCAGCCCCACATGCAACTGGACCCTCCGGGTTCACTCTTTCACCGCAAGCCTAAATATAGCCCTCGGCACAATGGGAGAAGACTGAAAAAGCGGGCCTCAGAAAACGCATTGCGATTCCCCTTGGACCATCCCAAAGTGCCCCAAAGGAAGGCTTTGGGTACAACTGGACTCCCCAGGGGAGCCTTAACGCAGCCCCACATGCAACTGGACCCTCCGTATTCGCTCTTTCACAGCAACCCTAAATATAGCCCTGGCCCGCCTGGCAGTCGACTGAAAACTCGGGCCACAGAAAATGTGTTAAAAGCCCCATTCGCCCATCCAAAAGTGCCCCCAAAGGAAGGCTTTGGGTACAACTGAACTCCCCAGGGGAGCCTTTATGCAGCCCCACATGCAACTGGACCCTCCGGGTTCACTCTTTCACCGCAAGCCTAAATATAGCCCTCGGCACAATGGGAGAAGACTGAAAAAGCGGGCCTCAGAAAACGCATTGCGATTCCCCTTGGACCATCCCAAAGTGCCCCAAAGGAAGGCTTTGGGTACAACTGGACTCCCCAGGGGAGCCTTAACGCAGCCCCACATGCAACTGGACCCTCCGTATTCGCTCTTTCACAGCAACCCTAAATATAGCCCTGGCCCGCCTGGCAGTCGACTGAAAACTCGGGCCACAGAAAATGTGTTAAAAGCCCCATTCGCCCATCCAAAAGTGCCCCCAAAGGAAGGCTTTGGGTACAACTGAACTCCCCAGGGGAGCCTTTACGCAGCCCCACATGCAACTGGACCCTCCGTGTTTGCTCTTTACAGCAACCCTAAATATACCCCTAGCCACCATGGCAGAAGACTGAAAACTCGGGCTCCAGAAAATGCGTTTCAAGCCCCATTCACCCATCCAGAAGTGCCCCCAAAGGAAGGCTTTGGGTACAAGTGAACTCCCCAGGGGAGCCTTTACGCAGCCCCATATGCAACTGGACCCTCCGTGTTCGCTCTTTACAGCAACCCTAAATATAACCCTAGCCAGCATGGCAGAAGACTGAAAACTCGGGCCACAGAAAAAGCGTTTCAAGCCCCTTTCGCCCATCCAGAAGTGCCCCCAAAGGAAGGCTTTGGGTACAAGTGAACTCCCCAGGGGAGCCTTTATGCAGCCCCACATGCAACTGGACCCTCCGTATTCGCTCTTTCACAGCAACCCTAAATATAACCCTGGCCCGCATGGCAGACGACTGAAAAATCGGGCCCCAGAAAACGTGCTACAAGCCCCATTCGACCATCCAAAAGTGCCCCCAAAGGAAGGCTTTGGGTACAACTGGACTCCCCAGGGGAGCCTTTATGCAGCCCCACATGCAACTGGACCCTCCGTATTCGCTCTTTCACAGCAACCCTAAATATAGCCCTGGCCCGCCTGGCAGTCGACTGAAAACTCAGGCCACAGAAAATGCATTAAAAGCCTAATTCACCCATCCAAAAGTGCCCCTAGAGGAAGGCTTTGGGTACAACTGAACTCCCCAGGTGAGCTTTTACGCAGCCCCACATGCAACTGGACCATCCGCGTTCACTGTTTACGAGCAACCCTAAATATACCCCTAGCCAGCATGGCAGAAGACTGAAAACTCGGGCTCCAGAAAATGTATTTCAAGCCCCATTCACCCATCCTGAAGTGCCCCCAAAGGAAGGCTTTGGGTACAAGTGAACTCCCCAGGGGAGCCTTTATGCAGCCCCACATGCAACTGGACCCTCCGGGTTCACTCTTTCACCGCAAGCCTAAATATAGCCCTCGGCGCAATGGGAGAAAACTGAAAAAGCGGGCCTCAGAAAACGCATAACGATTCCCCTTGGACCATCCCAAAGTGCCCCCAAAGGAAGGCTTTGGGTACAACTGGACTCCCCAGGGGTGCCTTGACGCAGCCCCACATGCAACTGGACCCTCCGTATTCGCTCTTTCACAGCAACCCTAAATATAGCCCTGGCCCGCCTGGCAGACGACTGAAAACTCGGGCCCCAGAAAATGCATTAAAAGCCTAATTCGCCCATCCAAAAGTGCCCCCAGAGGAAGGCTTTGGGTACAACTGAACTCCCCAGGGGAGCCTTTACGCAGCCCCACATGCAACTGGACCCTCCGTGTTCGCTCTTTACAGCAACCCTAAATATACCCCTAGCCAGCATGGCAGAAGACTGAAAACGCGGGCCACAGAAAAAGCGTTTCAAGCCCCTTTCGCCCATCCAGAAGTGCCTCCAAAGGAAGGCTTTGGGTACAACTGAACTCCCCAGGGGAGCCTTTACGAAGCCCCACATGCAACTGGACCCTCCGTGTTCGCTCTTTCACCGCAAGCCTAAATATAACCCTAGCCAGCATGGCAGAAGACTGAAAACTCGGGCCCCAGAAAATGCATTAAAAGCCTAATTCGCCCATCCAAAAGTGCCCCCAGAGGAAGGCTTTGGGTACAACTGAACTCCCCAGGGGAGCCTTTACGCAGCCCCACTTGCAACTGGACCCTCCGTATTCGCTGTTTCACAGCAACCCTAAATATAACCCTAGCCAGCATGGCAGAGGACTGAAAACTCGGGCCACAGAAAAAGCGTTTCAAGCCCCTTTCGCCCATCCAGCAGTGCCCCCAAAGGAAGGCTTTGGGTACAACTGAACTCCCCAGGGGAGCCTTTATGCAGCCCCACATGCAACTGGACCCTCCTTGTTCACTGTTTATGAGCAACCCTAAATATACCCCTAGCCACCATGGCAGAAGACTGAAAAGTCGGGCTCCAGAAAATGCGTTTCAAGCCCCATTCACCCATCCAGAAGTGCCCCCAAAGGAAGGCTTTGGGTACATCTGAACTCCCCAGGGGAGCCTTTATGCAGCCCCACATGCAACTGGACCCTCCGGGTTCACTCTTTCACAGCAAGCCTAAATATAACCCTAGCACGCCTGGCAGTCGACTGAAAGTTCGAGCCACAGAAAATGTGTTACGAGCCCCATTCGCCCATCCAAAAGTGCCCCCAAAGGAAGACTTTGGGTTCATCTGAACTCCCCAGGGGAGCCTTTATGCAGCCCCACATGCAACTGGACCCTCCGTGTTCGCTCTTTACAGCAACCCTAAATATAACCCTAGCCAGCATGGCAGAAGACTGAAAACTCGGGCTCCAGAAAATGCGTTTCAAGCCCCATTCACCCATCCAGAAGTGCCCCCAAAGGAAGGCTTTGGGTACAACTGAACTCCCCAGGGGAGCCTTTATGCAGCCCCACATGCAACTGGACCCTCCGGGTTCACTCTTTCACCGCAAACCTAAATATAGCCCTAGCACGCCTGGCAGTCGACTGAAAGTTCGAGCCACAGAAAATGTGTTACGAGCCCCATTCGCCCATCCAAAAGTGCCCCAAAAGGAAGACTTTGGGTTCATCTGAACTCCCCAGGGGAGCCTTTATGCAGCCCCACATGCAACTGGACCCTCCGTGTTTGCTCTTTACAGCAACCCTAAATATAACCCTAGCCAGCATGGCAGAAGACTGAAAACTCGGGCTCCAGAAAATGCGTTTCAAGCCCCATTCACCTATCCAGAAGTGCCCCCAAAGGAAGGCTTTGGGTACAAGTGAACTCCCCAGGGGAGCCTTTATGCAGCCCCACATGCAACTGGACCCTCCGGGTTCACTCTTTCACCGCAAGCCTAAATATAGCCCTCGGCGCAATTGAAGAAGACTGAAAAAGCAGGCCTCAGAAAACGCATTGCGATTCCCCTTGGACCATCCCAAAGTGCCCCCAGAGGAAGGCTTTGGGTACAACTGAACTCACCAGGGGAGCCTTAACGCAGCCCCACATGCAACTGGACCCTCCGTATTCGCTCTTTCACAGCAACCCTAAATATAGCCCTGGCCTGCCTGGCAGTCGACTGAAAACTCGGGCCCCAGAAAATGCGTTTCAAGCCTAATTCGCCCATCCAAAAGTGCCCCCAGAAGAAGGCTTTGGGTACAACTGAACTCCCCAGGGGAGCCTTTATGCAGCCCCACATGCAACTGGACCCTCCGGGTTCACTCTTTCACCGCAAGCCTAAATATAGCCCTCGGCACAATGGGAGAAGACTGAAAAAGCGGGCCTCAGAAAACGCATTGCGATTCCCCTTGGACCATCCCAAAGTGCCCCAAAGGAAGGCTTTGGGTACAACTGGACTCCCCAGGGGAGCCTTAACGCAGCCCCACATGCAACTGGACCCTCCGTATTCGCTCTTTCACAGCAACCCTAAATATAGCCCTGGCCCGCCTGGCAGTCGACTGAAAACTCGGGCCACAGAAAAACTGTTAAAAGCCTAATTCGCCCATCCAAAAGTACCCCCAGAGGAAGGCTTTGGGTACAACTGAACTCCCCAGGGGAGCCTTTATGCAGCCCCACATGCAACTGGACCCTCCGGGTTCACTCTTTCACCGCAAACCTAAATATAGCCCTAGCACGCCTGGCAGTCGACTGAAAGCTCGGGCCACAGAAAATGTGTTAAAAGTCCCATTCGCCCATCCAAAAGTGCCCCCAAAGGAAGGCTTTGGGTACAACTGAACTCCCCAGGGGAGCCTTTACGCAGCCCCACATGCAACTGGACCCTCCGTGTTTGCTCTTTACAGCAACCCTAAATATACCCCTAGCCACCATGGCAGAAGACTGAAAACTCGGGCTCCAGAAAATGCGTTTCAAGCCCCTTTCACCCATCCAGAAGTGCCCCCAAAGGAAGGCTTTGGGTACAACTGAACTCCCCAGGGGAGCCTTTACGCAGCCCCATATGCAACTGGACCCTCCGTGTTCGCTCTTTACAGCAACCCTAAATATAACACTAGCCAGCATGGCAGAAGACTGAAAACTCGGGCCACAGAAAAAGCGTTTCAAGCCCCTTTCGCCCATCCAGAAGTGCCCCCAAAGGAAGGCTTTGGGTACAAGTGAACTCCCCAGGGGAGCCTTTATGCAGCCCCACATGCAACTGGACCCTCCGTATTCGCTCTTTCACAGCAACCCTAAATATAACCCTGGCCCGCATGGCAGACGACTGAAAAATCGGGCCCCAGAAAACGTGCTACAAGCCCCATTCGACCATCCAAAAGTGCCCCCAAAGGAAGGCTTTGGGTACAACTGGACTCCCCAGGGGAGCCTTTATGCAGCCCCACATGCAACTGGACCCTCCGTATTCGCTCTTTCACAGCAACCCTAAATATAGCCCTGGCCCGCCTGGCAGTCGACTGAAAACTCAGGCCACAGAAAATGCATTAAAAGCCTAATTCACCCATCCAAAAGTGCCCCTAGAGGAAGGCTTTGGGTACAACTGAACTCCCCAGGTGAGCTTTTACGCAGCCCCACATGCAACTGGACCATCCGCGTTCACTGTTTACGAGCAACCCTAAATATACCCCTAGCCAGCATGGCAGAAGACTGAAAACTCGGGCTCCAGAAAATGTATTTCAAGCCCCATTCACCCATCCTGAAGTGCCCCCAAAGGAAGGCTTTGGGTACAACTGAACTCCCCAGGGGAGCCTTTATGCAGCCCCACATGCAACTGGACCCTCCGGGTTCACTCTTTCACAGCAAGCCTAAATATAGCCCTAGCACGCCTGGCAGTCGACTGAAAGTTCGAGCCACAGAAAATGTGTTACGAGCCCCATTCGCCCATCCAAAAGTGCCCCAAAAGGAAGACTTTGGGTTCATCTGAACTCCCCAGGGGAGCCTTTATGCAGCCCCACATGCAACTGGACCCTCCGGGTTCACTCTTTCACCGCAAGCCTAAATATAGCCCTCGGCGCAATTGAAGAAGACTGAAAAAGCAGGCCTCAGAAAACGCATTGCGATTCCCCTTGGACCATCCCAAAGTGCCCCCAGAGGAAGGCTTTGGGTACAACTGAACTCACCAGGGGAGCCTTAACGCAGCCCCACATGCAACTGGACCCTCCGTATTCGCTCTTTCACAGCAACCCTAAATATAGCCCTGGCCTGCCTGGCAGTCGACTGAAAACTCGGGCCCCAGAAAATGCGTTTCAAGCCTAATTCGCCCATCCAAAAGTGCCCCCAGAAGAAGGTTTTGGGTACAACTGAACTCCCCAGGGGAGCCTTTACGCAGCCCCACATGCAACTGGACCCTCCTTGTTCACTCTTTATGAGCAACCCTAAATATACCCCTAGCCACCATGGCAGAAGACTGAAAACTCGGGCTCCAGAAAATGCGTTTCAAGCCCCATTCACCCATCCAGAAGTGCCCCCAAAGGAAGGCTTTGGGTACATCTGAACTCCCCAGGGGAGCCTTTACGCAGCCCCACATGCAACTGGACCCTCCGTGTTCGCTCTTTACAGCAACCCTAAATATAACCCTAGCCAGCATGGCAGAAGACTGAAAACGCGGGCCACAGAAAAAGCGTTTCAAGCCCCTTTCGCCCATCCAGAAGTGCCCCCAAAGGAAGGCTTTGGGTACAAGTGAACTCCCCAGGGGAGCCTTTATGCAGCCCCACATGCAACTGGACCCTCCGGGTTCACTCTTTCACCGCAAGCCTAAATATAGCCCTCGGCACAATGGGAGAAGACTGAAAAAGCGGGCCTCAGAAAACGCATTGCGATTCCCCTTGGACCATCCCAAAGTGCCCCAAAGGAAGGCTTTGGGTACAACTGGACTCCCCAGGGGAGCCTTAACGCAGCCCCACATGCAACTGGACCCTCCGTATTCGCTCTTTCACAGCAACCCTAAATATAGCCCTGGCCCGCCTGGCAGTCGACTGAAAACTCGGGCCCCAGAAAATGCATTAAAATCCTAATTCGCCCATCCAAAAGTGCCCCCAGAGGAAGGCTTTGGGTACAACTGAACTCCCCAGGGGAGTCTTTACGCAGCCCCACATGCAACTGGACCCTCCGGGTTCACTCTTTCACAGCAAGCCTAAATATAGCCCTAGCACGCCTGGCAGTCGACTGAAAGTTCGAGCCACAGAAAATGTGTTACGAGCCCCATTCGCCCATCCAAAAGTGCCCCCAAAGGAAGACTTTGGGCTCATCTGAACTCCCCAGGGGAGCCTTTATGCAGCCCCACATGCAACTGGACCCTCCGTGTTCGCTCTTTACAGCAACCCTAAATATAACCCTAGCCAGCATGGCAGAAGACTGAAAACTCGGGCTCCAGAAAATGCGTTTCAAGCCCCATTCACCCATCCAGAAGTGCCCCCAAAGGAAGGCTTTGGGTACAACTGAACTCCCCAGGGGAGCCTTTATGCAGCCCCACATGCAACTGGACCCTCCGGGTTCACTCTTTCACCGCAAACCTAAATATAGCCCTAGCACGCCTGGCAGTCGACTGAAAGTTCGAGCCACAGAAAATGTGTTACGAGCCACATTCGCCCATCCAAAAGTGCCCCCAAAGGAAGACTTTGGGTTCATCTGAACTCCCCAGGGGAGCCTTTATGCAGCCCCACATGCAACTGGACCCTCCGTATTCGCTGTTTCACAGCAACCCTAAATATAGCCCTGACCCGCATTGCAGACGACTGAAAAATCGGGCCCCAGAAAACGTGCTACAAGCCCCATTCGACCATCCAAAAATGCCCCCAAAGGAAGGCTTTGGGTACAACTGAACTCCCCAGGGGAGCCTTTATGCAGGCCCATACGCAACTGGACCCCCCGTGTTCCCTGTTTACAAACAACCCTAAATATAACCCTAGCCAGCATGGCAGAAGACTGAAAACTCGGGCCACAGAAAAAGCGTTTCAAGCCCCTTTCGCCCATCCAGCAGTGCCCCCAAAGGAAGGCTTTGGGTACAACTGAACTCCCCAGGGGAGCCTTTATGCAGCCCCACATGCAACTGGACCCTCCTTGTTCACTGTTTACGAGCAACCCTAAATATACCCCTAGCCACCATGGCAGAAGACTGAAAAGTCGGGCTCCAGAAAATGTGTTTCAAGCCCCATTCACCCATCCAGAAGTGCCCCCAAAGGAAGGCTTTGGGTACAACTGAACTCCCCAGGGGAGCCTTTATGCAGCCCCACATGCAACTGGATCCTCCGGGTTCACTCTTTCACAGCAAGCCTTAATATAGCCCTAGCACGCCTGGCAGTCGACTGAAAGTTCGAGCCACAGAAAATGTGTTATGAGCCCCATTCGCCCATCCAAAAGTGCCCCCAAAGGAAGGCTTTGGGTACATCTGAACTCCCCAGGGGAGCCTTTATGCAGCCCCACATGCAACTGGACCCTCCGTGTTTGCTCTTTACAGCAACCCTAAATATAACCCTAGCCAGCATGGCAGAAGACTGAAAACTCGGGCTCCAGAAAATGCGTTTCAAGCCCCATTCACCCATCCAGAAGTGCCCCCAAAGGAAGGCTTTGGGTACAAGTGAACTCCCCAGGGGAGCCTTTATGCAGGCCCATACGCAACTGGACCCCCCGTGTTCCCTGTTTACAAACAACCCTAAATATAACACTAGCCAGCATGGCAGAAGACTGAAAACTCGGGCCACAGAAAAAGCGTTTCAAGCCCCATTCACCCATCCAGCAGTGCCCCCAAAGGAAGGCTTTGGGTACAACTGAACTCCCCAGGGGAGCCTTTATGCAGCCCCACATGCAACTGGACCCTCCTTGTTCACTCTTTCACCGCAAGCCTAAATATAGCCCTCGGCGCAATTGGAGAAGACTGAAAAAGCGGGCCTCAGAAAACGCATTGCGATTCCCCTTGGACCATCCCAAAGTGCCCCCAGAGGAAGGCTTTGGGTACAACTGAACTCACCAGGGGAGCCTTAACGCAGCCCCACATGCAACTGGACCCTCCGTATTCGCTCTTTCACAGCAACCCTAAATATAGCCCTGGCCTGCCTGGCAGTCGACTGAAAACTCGGGCCCAAGAAAATGCGTTTCAAGCCTAATTCGCCCATCCAAAAGTGCCCCCAGAAGAAGGCTTTGGGTACAACTGAACTCCCCAGGGGAGCCTTTACGCAGCCCCACATGCAACTGGACCCTCCTTGTTCACTGTTTATGAGCAACCCTAAATATACCCCTAGCCACCATGGCAGAAGACTGAAAACTCGGGCTCCAGAAAATGCGTTTCAAGCCCCATTCACCCATCCAGAAGTGCCCCCAAAGGAAGGCTTTGGGTACATCTGAACTCCCCAGGGGAGCCGTTACGCAGCCCCACATGCAACTGGACCCTCCGGGTTCACTCTTTCACAGCAAGCCTAAATATAGCCCTCGGCACAATGGGAGAAGACTGAAAAAGCGGGCCTCAGAAAACGCATTGCGATTCCCCTTGGACCATCCCAAAGTGCCCCAAAGGAAGGCTTTGGGTACAACTGGACTCCCCAGGGGAGCCTTAACGCAGCCCCACATGCAACTGGACCCTCCGTATTCGCTCTTTCACAGCAACCCTAAATATAGCCCTGGCCCGCCTGGCAGTCGACTGAAAACTCGGGCCCCAGAAAATGCATTAAAATCCTAATTCGCCCATCCAAAAGTGCCCCCAAAGGAAGACTTTGGGTTCATCTGAACTCCCCAGGGGAGCCTTTATGCAGCCCCACATGCAACTGGACCCTCCGTGTTCGCTCTTTACAGCAACCCTAAATATAACCCTAGCCAGCATGGCAGAAGACTGAAAACTCGGGCTCCAGAAAATGCGTTTCAAGCCCCATTCACCCATCCAGAAGTGCCCCCAAAGGAAGGCTTTGGGTACAACTGAACTCCCCAGGGGAGCCTTTATGCAGCCCCACATGCAACTGGACCCTCCGGGTTCACTCTTTCACCGCAAGCCTAAATATAGCCCTCGGCGCAATGGGAGAAGACTGAAAAAGCGGGCCTCAGAAAACGCATTGCGATTCCCCTTGGACCATCCCAAAGTGTCCCCAGAGGAAGGCTTTGGGTACAACTGAACTCACCAGGGGAGCCTTAACGCAGCCCCACATGCAACTGGACCCTCCGTATTCGCTCTTTCACAGCAACCCTAAATATAGCCCTGGCCTGCCTGGCAGTCGACTGAAAACTCGGGCCCCAGAAAATGCGTTTCAAGCCTAATTCGCCCATCCAAAAGTGCCCCCAGAAGAAGGCTTTGGGTACAACTGAACTCCCCAGGGGAGCCTTTACGCAGCCCCACATGCAACTGGACCCTCCTTGTTCACTGTTTACGAGCAACCCTAAATATACCCCTAGCCAGCATGGCAGAAGACTGAAAACTCGGGCTCCAGAAAAAGAGTTTCAAGCCCCATTCACCCATCCAGAAGTGCCCCCAAAGGAAGGCTTTGGGTACAACTGAACTCCCCAGGGGAGCCTTTATGCAGCCCCACATGCAACTGGACCCTCCGGGTTCACTCTTTCACCTCAAGCCTAAATATAGCCCTAGCACGCCTGGCAGTCGACTGAAAGTTCGAGCCACAGAAAATGTGTTACGAGCCCCATTCGCCCATCCAGAAGTGCCCCCAAAGGAAGGCTTTGGGTACAACTGAACTCCCCAGGGGAGCCTTTATGCAGCCCCACATGCAACTGGATCCTCCGGGTTCACTCTTTCACAGCAAGCCTTAATATAGCCCTAGCACGCCTGGCAGTCGACTGAAAGTTCGAGCCACAGAAAATGTGTTATGAGACCCATTCGCCCATCCAAAAGTGCCCCCAAAGGAAGGCTTTGGGTACATCTGAACTCCCCAGGGGAGCCTTTATGCAGCCCCACATGCAACTGGACCCTCCGTGTTTGCTCTTTACAGCAACCCTAAATATAACACTAGCCAGCATGGCAGAAGACTGAAAACTCGGGCCACAGAAAAAGCGTTTCAAGCCCCATTCACCCATCCAGCAGTGCCCCCAAAGGAAGGCTTTGGGTACAACTGAACTCCCCAGGGGAGCCTTTATGCAGCCCCACATGCAACTGGACCCTCCTTGTTCACTCTTTCACCGCAAGCCTAAATATAGCCCTCGGCGCAATTGGAGAAGACTGAAAAAGCGGGCCTCAGAAAACGCATTGCGATTCCCCTTGGACCATCCCAAAGTGCCCCCAGAGGAAGGCTTTGGGTACAACTGAACTCACCAGGGGAGCCTTAACGCAGCCCCACATGCAACTGGACCCTCCGTATTCGCTCTTTCACAGCAACCCTAAATATAGCCCTGGCCTGCCTGGCAGTCGACTGAAAACTCGGGCCCAAGAAAATGCGTTTCAAGCCTAATTCGCCCATCCAAAAGTGCCCCCAGAAGAAGGCTTTGGGTACAACTGAACTCCCCAGGGGAGCCTTTACGCAGCCCCACATGCAACTGGACCCTCCTTGTTCACTGTTTATGAGCAACCCTAAATATACCCCTAGCCACCATGGCAGAAGACTGAAAACTCGGGCTCCAGAAAATGCGTTTCAAGCCCCATTCACCCATCCAGAAGTGCCCCCAAAGGAAGGCTTTGGGTACATCTGAACTCCCCAGGGGAGCCGTTACGCAGCCCCACATGCAACTGGACCCTCCGGGTTCACTCTTTCACAGCAAGCCTAAATATAGCCCTCGGCACAATGGGAGAAGACTGAAAAAGCGGGCCTCAGAAAACGCATTGCGATTCCCCTTGGACCATCCCAAAGTGCCCCAAAGGAAGGCTTTGGGTACAACTGTACTCCCCAGGGGAGCCTTAACGCAGCCCCACATGCAACTGGACCCTCCGTATTCGCTCTTTCACAGCAACCCTAAATATAGCCCTGGCCCGCCTGGCAGTCGACTGAAAACTCGGGCCCCAGAAAATGCATTAAAATCCTAATTCGCCCATCCAAAAGTGCCCCCAAAGGAAGACTTTGGGTTCATCTGAACTCCCCAGGGGAGCCTTTATGCAGCCCCACATGCAACTGGACCCTCCGTGTTCGCTCTTTACAGCAACCCTAAATATAACCCTAGCCAGCATGGCAGAAGACTGAAAACTCGGGCTCCAGAAAATGCGTTTCAAGCCCCATTCACCCATCCAGAAGTGCCCCCAAAGGAAGGCTTTGGGTACAACTGAACTCCCCAGGGGAGCCTTTATGCAGCCCCACATGCAACTGGACCCTCCGGGTTCACTCTTTCACCGCAAGCCTAAATATAGCCCTCGGCGCAATGGGAGAAGACTGAAAAAGCGGGCCTCAGAAAACGCATTGCGATTCCCCTTGGACCATCCCAAAGTGTCCCCAGAGGAAGGCTTTGGGTACAACTGAACTCACCAGGGGAGCCTTAACGCAGCCCCACATGCAACTGGACCCTCCGTATTCGCTCTTTCACAGCAACCCTAAATATAGCCCTGGCCTGCCTGGCAGTCGACTGAAAACTCGGGCCCCAGAAAATGCGTTTCAAGCCTAATTCGCCCATCCAAAAGTGCCCCCAGAAGAAGGCTTTGGGTACAACTGAACTCCCCAGGGGAGCCTTTACGCAGCCCCACATGCAACTGGACCCTCCTTGTTCACTGTTTACGAGCAACCCTAAATATACCCCTAGCCAGCATGGCAGAAGACTGAAAACTCGGGCTCCAGAAAAAGAGTTTCAAGCCCCATTCACCCATCCAGAAGTGCCCCCAAAGGAAGGCTTTGGGTACAACTGAACTCCCCAGGGGAGCCTTTATGCAGCCCCACATGCAACTGGACCCTCCGGGTTCACTCTTTCACCTCAAGCCTAAATATAGCCCTAGCACGCCTGGCAGTCGACTGAAAGTTCGAGCCACAGAAAATGTGTTACGAGCCCCATTCGCCCATCCAGAAGTGCCCCCAAAGGAAGGCTTTGGGTACAACTGAACTCCCCAGGGGAGCCTTTATGCAGCCCCACATGCAACTGGATCCTCCGGGTTCACTCTTTCACAGCAAGCCTTAATATAGCCCTAGCACGCCTGGCAGTCGACTGAAAGTTCGAGCCACAGAAAATGTGTTATGAGACCCATTCGCCCATCCAAAAGTGCCCCCAAAGGAAGGCTTTGGGTACATCTGAACTCCCCAGGGGAGCCTTTATGCAGCCCCACATGCAACTGGACCCTCCGTGTTTGCTCTTTACAGCAACCCTAAATATAACCCTAGCCAGCATGGCAGAAGACTGAAAACTCGGGCTCCAGAAAATGCGTTTCAAGCCCCATTCACCTATCCAGAAGTGCCCCCAAAGGAAGGCTTTGGGTACAAGTGAACTCCCCAGGGGAGCCTTTATGCAGCCCCACATGCAACTGGACCCTCCGGGTTCACTCTTTCACCGCAAGCCTAAATATAGCCCTCGGCGCAATTGAAGAAGACTGAAAAAGCAGGCCTCAGAAAACGCATTGCGATTCCCCTTGGACCATCCCAAAGTGCCCCCAGAGGAAGGCTTTGGGTACAACTGAACTCACCAGGGGAGCCTTAACGCAGCCCCACATGCAACTGGACCCTCCGTATTCGCTCTTTCACAGCAACCCTAAATATAGCCCTGGCCTGCCTGGCAGTCGACTGAAAACTCGGGCCCCAGAAAATGCGTTTCAAGCCTAATTCGCCCATCCAAAAGTGCCCCCAGAAGAAGGTTTTGGGTACAACTGAACTCCACAGGGGAGCCTTTACGCAGCCCCACATGCAACTGGACCCTCCTTGTTCACTCTTTATGAGCAACCCTAAATATACCCCTAGCCACCATGGCAGAAGACTGAAAACTCGGGCTCCAGAAAATGCGTTTCAAGCCCCATTCACCCATCCAGAAGTGCCCCCAAAGGAAGGCTTTGGGTACATCTGAACTCCCCAGGGGAGCCTTTACGCAGCCCCACATGCAACTGGACCCTCCGTATTCGCTCTTTCACAGCAACCCTAAATATAGCCCTGGCCCGCCTGGCAGTCGACTGAAAACTCGGGCCCCAGAAAATGCATTAAAATCCTAATTCGCCCATCCAAAAGTGCCCCCAGAGGAAGGCTTTGGGTACAACTGAACTCCCCAGGGGAGTCTTTACGCAGCCCCACATGCAACTGGACCCTCCGGGTTCACTCTTTCACAGCAAGCCTAAATATAGCCCTAGCACGCCTGGCAGTCGACTGAAAGTTCGAGCCACAGAAAATGTGTTACGAGCCCCATTCGCCCATCCAAAAGTGCCCCCAAAGGAAGACTTTGGGTTCATCTGAACTCCCCAGGGGAGCCTTTATGCAGCCCCACATGCAACTGGACCCTCCGTGTTCGCTCTTTACAGCAACCCTAAATATAACCCTAGCCAGCATGGCAGAAGACTGAAAACGCGGGCCACAGAAAATGCGTTTCAAGCCCCATTCACCCATCCAGAAGTGCCCCCAAAGGAAGGCTTTGGGTACAACTGAACTCCCCAGGGGAGCCTTTATGCAGCCCCACATGCAACTGGACCCTCCGGGTTCACTCTTTCACCGCAAACCTAAATATAGCCCTAGCACGCCTGGCAGTCGACTGAAAGTTCGAGCCACAGAAAATGTGTTACGAGCCCCATTCGCCCATCCAAAAGTGCCCCCAAAGGAAGACTTTGGGTTCATCTGAACTCCCCAGGGGAGCCTTTATGCAGCCCCACATGCAACTGGACCCTCCGTATTCGCTGTTTCACAGCAACCCTAAATATAGCCCTGACCCGCATTGCAGACGACTGAAAAATCGGGCCCCAGAAAACGTGCTACAAGCCCCATTCGACCATCCAAAAATGCCCCCAAAGGAAGGCTTTGGGTACAACTGAACTCCCCAGGGGAGCCTTTATGCAGGCCCATACGCAACTGGACCCCCCGTGTTCCCTGTTTACAAACAACCCTAAATATAACCCTAGCCAGCATGGCAGAAGACTGAAAACTCGGGCCACAGAAAAAGCGTTTCAAGCCCCTTTCGCCCATCCAGCAGTGCCCCCAAAGGAAGGCTTTGGGTACAACTGAACTCCCCAGGGGAGCCTTTATGCAGCCCCACATGCAACTGGACCCTCCTTGTTCACTGTTTACGAGCAACCCTAAATATACCCCTAGCCACCATGGCAGAAGACTGAAAAGTCGGGCTCCAGAAAATGTGTTTCAAGCCCCATTCACCCATCCAGAAGTGCCCCCAAAGGAAGGCTTTGGGTACAACTGAACTCCCCAGGGGAGCCTTTATGCAGCCCCACATGCAACTGGATCCTCCGGGTTCACTCTTTCACAGCAAGCCTTAATATAGCCCTAGCACGCCTGGCAGTCGACTGAAAGTTCGAGCCACAGAAAATGTGTTATGAGCCCCATTCGCCCATCCAAAAGTGCCCCCAAAGGAAGGCTTTGGGTACATCTGAACTCCCCAGGGGAGCCTTTATGCAGCCCCACATGCAACTGGACCCTCCGTGTTCGCTCTTTACAGCAACCCTAAATATAACCCTAGCCAGCATGGCAGAAGACTGAAAACTCGGGCTCCAGAAAATGCGTTTCAAGCCCCATTCACCTATCCAGAAGTGCCCCCAAAGGAAGGCTTTGGGTACAAGTGAACTCCCCAGGGGAGCCTTTATGCAGGCCCATACGCAACTGGACCCCCCGTGTTCCCTGTTTACAAACAACCCTAAATATAACACTAGCCAGCATGGCAGAAGACTGAAAACTCGGGCCACAGAAAAAGCGTTTCAAGACCCATTCACCCATCCAGCAGTGCCCCCAAAGGAAGGCTTTGGGTACAACTGAACTCCCCAGGGGAGCCTTTATGCAGCCCCACATGCAACTGGACCCTCCTTGTTCACTCTTTCACCGCAAGCCTAAATATAGCCCTCGGCGCAATTGGAGAAGACTGAAAAAGCGGGCCTCAGAAAACGCATTGCGATTCCCCTTGGACCATCCCAAAGTGCCCCCAGAGGAAGGCTTTGGGTACAACTGAACTCCCCAGGGGAGCCTTAACGCAGCCCCACATGCAACTGGACCCTCCGTATTCGCTCTTTCACAGCAACCCTAAATATAGCCCTGGCCTGCCTGGCAGTCGACTGAAAACTCGGGCCCAAGAAAATGCGTTTCAAGCCTAATTCGCCCATCCAAAAGTGCCCCCAGAAGAAGGCTTTGGGTACAACTGAACTCCCCAGGGGAGCCTTTACGCAGCCCCACATGCAACTGGACCCTCCTTGTTCACTGTTTATGAGCAACCCTAAATATACCCCTAGCCACCATGGCAGAAGACTGAAAACTCGGGCTCCAGAAAATGCGTTTCAAGCCCCATTCACCCATCCAGAAGTGCCCCCAAAGGAAGGCTTTGGGTACATCTGAACTCCCCAGGGGAGCCTTTACGCAGCCCCACATGCAACTGGACCCTCCGTGTTCGCTCTTTACAGCAACCCTAAATATAACCCTAGCCAGCATGGCAGAAGACTGAAAACTCGGGCTCCAGAAAATGCGTTTCAAGCCCCATTCACCCATCCAGAAGTGCCCCCAAAGGAAGGCTTTGGGTACATCTGAACTCCCCAGGGGAGCCGTTACGCAGCCCCACATGCAACTGGACCCTCCGGGTTCACTCTTTCACAGCAAGCCTAAATATAACCCTCGGCACAATGGGAGAAGACTGAAAAAGCGGGCCTCAGAAAACGCATTGCGATTCCCCTTGGACCATCCCAAAGTGCCCCAAAGGAAGGCTTTGGGTACAACTGGACTCCCCAGGGGAGCCTTAACGCAGCCCCACATGCAACTGGACCCTCCGTATTCGCTCTTTCACAGCAACCCTAAATATAGCCCTGGCCCGCCTGGCAGTCGACTGAAAACTCGGGCCCCAGAAAATGCATTAAAATCCTAATTCGCCCATCCAAAAGTGCCCCCAAAGGAAGACTTTGGGTTCATCTGAACTCCCCAGGGGAGCCTTTATGCAGCCCCACATGCAACTGGACCCTCCGTGTTCGCTCTTTACAGCAACCCTAAATATAACCCTAGCCAGCATGGCAGAAGACTGAAAACTCGGGCTCCAGAAAATGCGTTTCAAGCCCCATTCACCCATCCAGAAGTGCCCCCAAAGGAAGGCTTTGGGTACAACTGAACTCCCCAGGGGAGCCTTTATGCAGCCCCACATGCAACTGGACCCTCCGGGTTCACTCTTTCACCGCAAGCCTAAATATAGCCCTCGGCGCAATGGGAGAAGACTGAAAAAGCGGGCCTCAGAAAACGCATTGCGATTCCCCTTGGACCATCCCAAAGTGTCCCCAGAGGAAGGCTTTGGGTACAACTGAACTCACCAGGGGAGCCTTAACGCAGCCCCACATGCAACTGGACCCTCCGTATTCGCTCTTTCACAGCAACCCTAAATATAGCCCTGGTCTGCCTGGCAGTCGACTGAAAACTCGGGCCCCAGAAAATGCGTTTCAAGCCTAATTCGCCCATCCAAAAGTGCCCCCAGAAGAAGGCTTTGGGTACAACTGAACTCCCCAGGGGAGCCTTTACGCAGCCCCACATGCAACTGGACCCTCCTTGTTCACTGTTTACGAGCAACCCTAAATATACCCCTAGCCAGCATGGCAGAAGACTGAAAACTCGGGCTCCAGAAAAAGCGTTTCAAGCCCCATTCACCCATCCAGAAGTGCCCCCAAAGGAAGGCTTTGGGTACAACTGAACTCCCCAGGGGAGCCTTTATGCAGCCCCACATGCAACTGGACCCTCCGGGTTCACTCTTTCACCTCAAGCCTAAATATAGCCCTAGCACGCCTGGCAGTCGACTGAAAGTTCGAGCCACAGAAAATGTGTTACGAGCCCCATTCGCCCATCCAGAAGTGCCCCCAAAGGAAGGCTTTGGGTACAACTGAACTCCCCAGGGGAGCCTTTATGCAGCCCCACATGCAACTGGATCCTCCGGGTTCACTCTTTCACAGCAAGCCTTAATATAGCCCTAGCACGCCTGGTAGTCGACTGAAAGTTCGAGCCACAGAAAATGTGTTATGAGCCCCATTCGCCCATCCAAAAGTGCCCCCAAAGGAAGGCTTTGGGTACATCTGAACTCCCCAGGGGAGCCTTTATGCAGCCCCACATGCAACTGGACCCTCCGTGTTCGCTCTTTACAGCAACCCTAAATATAACCCTAGCCAGCATGGCAGAAGACTGAAAACTCGGGCTCCAGAAAATGCGTTTCAAGCCCCATTCACCTATCCAGAAGTGCCCCCAAAGGAAGGCTTTGGGTACAAGTGAACTCCCCAGGGGAGCCTTTATGCAGCCCCACATGCAACTGGACCCTCCGGGTTCACTCTTTCACCGCAAGCCTAAATATAGCCCTCGGCGCAATTGAAGAAGACTGAAAAAGCAGGCCTCAGAAAACGCATTGCGATTCCCCTTGGACCATCCCAAAGTGCCCCCAGAGGAAGGCTTTGGGTACAACTGAACTCACCAGGGGAGCCTTAACGCAGCCCCACATGCAACTGGACCCTCCGTATTCGCTCTTTCACAGCAACCCTAAATATAGCCCTGGCCTGCCTGGCAGTCGACTGAAAACTCGGGCCCCAGAAAATGCGTTTCAAGCCTAATTCGCCCATCCAAAAGTGCCCCCAGAAGAAGGCTTTGGGTACAACTGAACTCCCCAGGGGAGCCTTTACGCAGCCCCACATGCAACTGGACCCTCCTTGTTCACTCTTTATGAGCAACCCTAAATATACCCCTAGCCAGCATGGCAGAAGACTGAAAACTCGGGCTCCAGAAAATGCGTTTCAAGCCCCATTCACCCATCCAGAAGTGCCCCCAAAGGAAGGCTTTGGGTACATCTGAACTCCCCAGGGGAGCCTTTACGCAGCCCCACATGCAACTGGACCCTCCGTGTTCGCTCTTTACAGCAACCCTAAATATAACCCTAGCCAGCATGGCAGAAGACTGAAAACGCGGGCCACAGAAAAAGCGTTTCAAGCCCCTTTCGCCCATCCAGAAGTGCCCCCAAAGGAAGGCTTTGGGTAGAAGTGAACTCCCCAGGGGAGCCTTTATGCAGCCCCACATGCAACTGGACCCTCCGGGTTCACTCTTTCACCGCAAGCCTAAATATAGCCCTCGGCACAATGGGAGAAGACTGAAAAAGCGGGCCTCAGAAAACGCATTGCGATTCCCCTTGGACCATCCCAAAGTGCCCCAAAGGAAGGCTTTGGGTACAACTGGACTCCCCAGGGGAGCCTTAACGCAGCCCCACATGCAACTGGACCCTCCGTATTCGCTCTTTCACAGCAACCCTAAATATAGCCCTGGCCCGCCTGGCAGTCGACTGAAAACTCGGGCCCCAGAAAATGCATTAAAATCCTAATTCGCCCATCCAAAAGTGCCCCCAGAGGAAGGCTTTGGGTACAACTGAACTCCCCAGGGGAGTCTTTACGCAGCCCCACATGCAACTGGACCCTCCGGGTTCACTCTTTCACAGCAAGCCTAAATATAGCCCTAGCACGCCTGGCAGTCGACTGAAAGTTCGAGCCACAGAAAATGTGTTACGAGCCCCATTCGCCCATCCAAAAGTGCCCCCAAAGGAAGACTTTGGGTTCATCTGAACTCCCCAGGGGAGCCTTTATGCAGCCCCACATGCAACTGGACCCTCCGTGTTCGCTCTTTACAGCAACCCTAAATATAACCCTAGCCAGCATGGCAGAAGACTGAAAACGCGGGCCACAGAAAATGCGTTTCAAGCCCCATTCACCCATCCAGAAGTGCCCCAAAGGAAGGCTTTGGGTACAACTGAACTCCCCAGGGGAGCCTTTATGCAGCCCCACATGCAACTGGACCCTCCGGGTTCACTCTTTCACCGCAAACCTAAATATAGCCCTAGCACGCCTGGCAGTCGACTGAAAGTTCGAGCCACAGAAAATGTGTTACGAGCCACATTCGCCCATCCAAAAGTGCCCCCAAAGGAAGACTTTGGGTTCATCTGAACTCCCCAGGGGAGCCTTTATGCAGCCCCACATGCAACTGGACCCTCCGTATTCGCTGTTTCACAGCAACCCTAAATATAGCCCTGACCCGCATTGCAGACGACTGAAAAATCGGGCCCCAGAAAACGTGCTACAAGCCCCATTCGACCATCCAAAAATGCCCCCAAAGGAAGGCTTTGGGTACAACTGAACTCCCCAGGGGAGCCTTTATGCAGGCCCATACGCAACTGGACCCCCCGTGTTCCCTGTTTACAAACAACCCTAAATATAACCCTAGCCAGCATGGCAGAAGACTGAAAACTCGGGCCACAGAAAAAGCGTTTCAAGCCCCTTTCGCCCATCCAGCAGTGCCCCCAAAGGAAGGCTTTGGGTACAACTGAACTCCCCAGGGGAGCCTTTATGCAGCCCCACATGCAACTGGACCCTCCTTGTTCACTGTTTACGAGCAACCCTAAATATACCCCTAGCCACCATGGCAGAAGACTGAAAAGTCGGGCTCCAGAAAATGTGTTTCAAGCCCCATTCACCCATCCAGAAGTGCCCCCAAAGGAAGGCTTTGGGTACAACTGAACTCCCCAGGGGAGCCTTTATGCAGCCCCACATGCAACTGGATCCTCCGGGTTCACTCTTTCACAGCAAGCCTTAATATAGCCCTAGCACGCCTGGCAGTCGACTGAAAGTTCGAGCCACAGAAAATGTGTTATGAGCCCCATTCGCCCATCCAAAAGTGCCCCCAAAGGAAGGCTTTGGGTACATCTGAACTCCCCAGGGGAGCCTTTATGCAGCCCCACATGCAACTGGACCCTCCGTGTTTGCTCTTTACAGCAACCCTAAATATAACCCTAGCCAGCATGGCAGAAGACTGAAAACTCGGGCTCCAGAAAATGCGTTTCAAGCCCCATTCACCCATCCAGAAGTGCCCCCAAAGGAAGGCTTTGGGTACAAGTGAACTCCCCAGGGGAGCCTTTATGCAGGCCCATACGCAACTGGACCCCCCGTGTTCCCTGTTTACAAACAACCCTAAATATAACACTAGCCAGCATGGCAGAAGACTGAAAACTCGGGCCACAGAAAAAGCGTTTCAAGCCCCATTCACCCATCCAGCAGTGCCCCCAAAGGAAGGCTTTGGGTACAACTGAACTCCCCAGGGGAGCCTTTATGCAGCCCCACATGCAACTGGACCCTCCTTGTTCACTCTTTCACCGCAAGCCTAAATATAGCCCTCGGCGCAATTGGAGAAGACTGAAAAAGCGGGCCTCAGAAAACGCATTGCGATTCCCCTTGGACCATCCCAAAGTGCCCCCAGAGGAAGGCTTTGGGTACAACTGAACTCACCAGGGGAGCCTTAACGCAGCCCCACATGCAACTGGACCCTCCGTATTCGCTCTTTCACAGCAACCCTAAATATAGCCCTGGCCTGCCTGGCAGTCGACTGAAAACTCGGGCCCAAGAAAATGCGTTTCAAGCCTAATTCGCCCATCCAAAAGTGCCCCCAGAAGAAGGCTTTGGGTACAACTGAACTCCCCAGGGGAGCCTTTACGCAGCCCCACATGCAACTGGACCCTCCTTGTTCACTGTTTATGAGCAACCCTAAATATACCCCTAGCCACCATGGCAGAAGACTGAAAACTCGGGCTCCAGAAAATGCGTTTCAAGCCCCATTCACCCATCCAGAAGTGCCCCCAAAGGAAGGCTTTGGGTACATCTGAACTCCCCAGGGGAGCCGTTACGCAGCCCCACATGCAACTGGACCCTCCGGGTTCACTCTTTCACAGCAAGCCTAAATATAACCCTCGGCACAATGGGAGAAGACTGAAAAAGCGGGCCTCAGAAAACGCATTGCGATTCCCCTTGGACCATCCCAAAGTGCCCCAAAGGAAGGCTTTGGGTACAACTGGACTCCCCAGGGGAGCCTTAACGCAGCCCCACATGCAACTGGACCCTCCGTATTCGCTCTTTCACAGCAACCCTAAATATAGCCCTGGCCCGCCTGGCAGTCGACTGAAAACTCGGGCCCCAGAAAATGCATTAAAATCCTAATTCGCCCATCCAAAAGTGCCCCCAAAGGAAGACTTTGGGTTCATCTGAACTCCCCAGGGGAGCCTTTATGCAGCCCCACATGCAACTGGACCCTCCGTGTTCGCTCTTTACAGCAACCCTAAATATAACCCTAGCCAGCATGGCAGAAGACTGAAAACTCGGGCTCCAGAAAATGCGTTTCAAGCCCCATTCACCCATCCAGAAGTGCCCCCAAAGGAAGGCTTTGGGTACAACTGAACTCCCCAGGGGAGCCTTTATGCAGCCCCACATGCAACTGGACCCTCCGGGTTCACTCTTTCACCGCAAGCCTAAATATAGCCCTCGGCGCAATGGGAGAAGACTGAAAAAGCGGGCCTCAGAAAACGCATTGCGATTCCCCTTGGACCATCCCAAAGTGTCCCCAGAGGAAGGCTTTGGGTACAACTGAACTCACCAGGGGAGCCTTAACGCAGCCCCACATGCAACTGGACCCTCCGTATTCGCTCTTTCACAGCAACCCTAAATATAGCCCTGGCCTGCCTGGCAGTCGACTGAAAACTCGGGCCCCAGAAAATGCGTTTCAAGCCTAATTCGCCCATCCAAAAGTGCCCCCAGAAGAAGGCTTTGGGTACAACTGAACTCCCCAGGGGAGCCTTTACGCAGCCCCACATGCAACTGGACCCTCCTTGTTCACTGTTTACGAGCAACCCTAAATATACCCCTAGCCAGCATGGCAGAAGACTGAAAACTCGGGCTCCAGAAAAAGAGTTTCAAGCCCCATTCACCCATCCAGAAGTGCCCCCAAAGGAAGGCTTTGGGTACAACTGAACTCCCCAGGGGAGCCTTTATGCAGCCCCACATGCAACTGGACCCTCCGGGTTCACTCTTTCACCTCAAGCCTAAATATAGCCCTAGCACGCCTGGCAGTCGACTGAAAGTTCGAGCCACAGAAAATGTGTTACGAGCCCCATTCGCCCATCCAGAAGTGCCCCCAAAGGAAGGCTTTGGGTACAACTGAACTCCCCAGGGGAGCCTTTATGCAGCCCCACATGCAACTGGATCCTCCGGGTTCACTCTTTCACAGCAAGCCTTAATATAGCCCTAGCACGCCTGGCAGTCGACTGAAAGTTCGAGCCACAGAAAATGTGTTATGAGACCCATTCGCCCATCCAAAAGTGCCCCCAAAGGAAGGCTTTGGGTACATCTGAACTCCCCAGGGGAGCCTTTATGCAGCCCCACATGCAACTGGACCCTCCGTGTTTGCTCTTTACAGCAACCCTAAATATAACACTAGCCAGCATGGCAGAAGACTGAAAACTCGGGCCACAGAAAAAGCGTTTCAAGCCCCATTCACCCATCCAGCAGTGCCCCCAAAGGAAGGCTTTGGGTACAACTGAACTCCCCAGGGGAGCCTTTATGCAGCCCCACATGCAACTGGACCCTCCTTGTTCACTCTTTCACCGCAAGCCTAAATATAGCCCTCGGCGCAATTGGAGAAGACTGAAAAAGCGGGCCTCAGAAAACGCATTGCGATTCCCCTTGGACCATCCCAAAGTGCCCCCAGAGGAAGGCTTTGGGTACAACTGAACTCACCAGGGGAGCCTTAACGCAGCCCCACATGCAACTGGACCCTCCGTATTCGCTCTTTCACAGCAACCCTAAATATAGCCCTGGCCTGCCTGGCAGTCGACTGAAAACTCGGGCCCAAGAAAATGCGTTTCAAGCCTAATTCGCCCATCCAAAAGTGCCCCCAGAAGAAGGCTTTGGGTACAACTGAACTCCCCAGGGGAGCCTTTACGCAGCCCCACATGCAACTGGACCCTCCTTGTTCACTGTTTATGAGCAACCCTAAATATACCCCTAGCCACCATGGCAGAAGACTGAAAACTTGGGCTCCAGAAAATGCGTTTCAAGCCCCATTCACCCATCCAGAAGTGCCCCCAAAGGAAGGCTTTGGGTACATCTGAACTCCCCAGGGGAGCCGTTACGCAGCCCCACATGCAACTGGACCCTCCGGGTTCACTCTTTCACAGCAAGCCTAAATATAGCCCTCGGCACAATGGGAGAAGACTGAAAAAGCGGGCCTCAGAAAACGCATTGCGATTCCCCTTGGACCATCCCAAAGTGCCCCAGAGGAAGCTTTGGGTACAACTGGACTCCCCAGGGGAGCCTTAACGCAGCCCCACATGCAACTGGACCCTCCGTATTCGCTCTTTCACAGCAACCCTAAATATAGCCCTGGCCCGCCTGGCAGTCGACTGAAAACTCGGGCCCCAGAAAATGCATTAAAATCCTAATTCGCCCATCCAAAAGTGCCCCCAAAGGAAGACTTTGGGTTCATCTGAACTCCCCAGGGGAGCCTTTATGCAGCCCCACATGCAACTGGACCCTCCGTGTTCGCTCTTTACAGCAACCCTAAATATAACCCTAGCCAGCATGGCAGAAGACTGAAAACTCGGGCTCCAGAAAATGCGTTTCAAGCCCCATTCACCCATCCAGAAGTGCCCCCAAAGGAAGGCTTTGGGTACAACTGAACTCCCCAGGGGAGCCTTTATGCAGCCCCACATGCAACTGGACCCTCCGGGTTCACTCTTTCACCGCAAGCCTAAATATAGCCCTCGGCGCAATGGGAGAAGACTGAAAAAGCGGGCCTCAGAAAACGCATTGCGATTCCCCTTGGACCATCCCAAAGTGTCCCCAGAGGAAGGCTTTGGGTACAACTGAACTCACCAGGGGAGCCTTAACGCAGCCCCACATGCAACTGGACCCTCCGTATTCGCTCTTTCACAGCAACCCTAAATATAGCCCTGGCCTGCCTGGCAGTCGACTGAAAACTCGGGCCCCAGAAAATGCGTTTCAAGCCTAATTCGCCCATCCAAAAGTGCCCCCAGAAGAAGGCTTTGGGTACAACTGAACTCCCCAGGGGAGCCTTTACGCAGCCCCACATGCAACTGGACCCTCCTTGTTCACTGTTTACGAGCAACCCTAAATATACCCCTAGCCAGCATGGCAGAAGACTGAAAACTCGGGCTCCAGAAAAAGAGTTTCAAGCCCCATTCACCCATCCAGAAGTGCCCCCAAAGGAAGGCTTTGGGTACAACTGAACTCCCCAGGGGAGCCTTTATGCAGCCCCACATGCAACTGGACCCTCCGGGTTCACTCTTTCACCTCAAGCCTAAATATAGCCCTAGCACGCCTGGCAGTCGACTGAAAGTTCGAGCCACAGAAAATGTGTTACGAGCCCCATTCGCCCATCCAGAAGTTCCCCCAAAGGAAGGCTTTGGGTACAACTGAACTCCCCAGGGGAGCCTTTATGCAGCCCCACATGCAACTGGATCCTCCGGGTTCACTCTTTCACAGCAAGCCTTAATATAGCCCTAGCACGCCTGGCAGTCGACTGAAAGTTCGAGCCACAGAAAATGTGTTATGAGACCCATTCGCCCATCCAAAAGTGCCCCCAAAGGAAGGCTTTGGGTACATCTGAACTCCCCAGGGGAGCCTTTATGCAGCCCCACATGCAACTGGACCCTCCGTGTTCGCTCTTTACAGCAACCCTAAATATAACCCTAGCCAGCATGGCAGAAGACTGAAAACTCGGGCTCCAGAAAATGCGTTTCAAGCCCCATTCACCTATCCAGAAGTGCCCCCAAAGGAAGGCTTTGGGTACAAGTGAACTCCCCAGGGGAGCCTTTATGCAGGCCCATACGCAACTGGACCCCCCGTGTTCCCTGTTTACAAACAACCCTAAATATAACACTAGCCAGCATGGCAGAAGACTGAAAACTCGGGCCACAGAAAAAGCGTTTCAAGACCCATTCACCCATCCAGCAGTGCCCCCAAAGGAAGGCTTTGGGTACAACTGAACTCCCCAGGGGAGCCTTTATGCAGCCCCACATGCAACTGGACCCTCCTTGTTCACTCTTTCACCGCAAGCCTAAATATAGCCCTCGGCGCAATTGGAGAAGACTGAAAAAGCGGGCCTCAGAAAACGCATTGCGATTCCCCTTGGACCATCCCAAAGTGCCCCCAGAGGAAGGCTTTGGGTACAACTGAACTCACCAGGGGAGCCTTAACGCAGCCCCACATGCAACTGGACCCTCCGTATTCGCTCTTTCACAGCAACCCTAAATATAGCCCTGGCCTGCCTGGCAGTCGACTGAAAACTCGGGCCCAAGAAAATGCGTTTCAAGCCTAATTCGCCCATCCAAAAGTGCCCCCAGAAGAAGGCTTTGGGTACAACTGAACTCCCCAGGGGAGCCTTTACGCAGCCCCACATGCAACTGGACCCTCCTTGTTCACTGTTTATGAGCAACCCTAAATATACCCCTAGCCACCATGGCAGAAGACTGAAAACTCGGGCTCCAGAAAATGCGTTTCAAGCCCTATTCACCCATCCAGAAGTGCCCCCAAAGGAAGGCTTTGGGTACATCTGAACTCCCCAGGGGAGCCTTTACGCAGCCCCACATGCAACTGGACCCTCCGTGTTCGCTCTTTACAGCAACCCTAAATATAACCCTAGCCACCATGGCAGAAGACTGAAAACTCGGGCTCCAGAAAATGCGTTTCAAGCCCCATTCACCCATCCAGAAGTGCCCCCAAAGGAAGGCTTTGGGTACATCTGAACTCCCGAGGGGAGCCGTTACGCAGCCCCACATGCAACTGGACCCTCCGGGTTCACTCTTTCACAGCAAGCCTAAATATAACCCTCGGCACAATGGGAGAAGACTGAAAAAGCGGGCCTCAGAAAACGCATTGCGATTCCCCTTGGACCATCCCAAAGTGCCCCAAAGGAAGGCTTTGGGTACAACTGGACTCCCCAGGGGAGCCTTAACGCAGCCCCACATGCAACTGGACCCTCCGTATTCGCTCTTTCACAGCAACCCTAAATATAGCCCTGGCCCGCCTGGCAGTCGACTGAAAACTCGGGCCCCAGAAAATGCATTAAAATCCTAATTCGCCCATCCAAAAGTGCCCCCAAAGGAAGACTTTGGGTTCATCTGAACTCCCCAGGGGAGCCTTTATGCAGCCCCACATGCAACTGGACCCTCCGTGTTCGCTCTTTACAGCAACCCTAAATATAACCCTAGCCAGCATGGCAGAAGACTGAAAACTCGGGCTCCAGAAAATGCGTTTCAAGCCCCATTCACCCATCCAGAAGTGCCCCCAAAGGAAGGCTTTGGGTACAACTGAACTCCCCAGGGGAGCCTTTATGCAGCCCCACATGCAACTGGACCCTCCGGGTTCACTCTTTCACCGCAAGCCTAAATATAGCCCTCGGCGCAATGGGAGAAGACTGAAAAAGCGGGCCTCAGAAAACGCATTGCGATTCCCCTTGGACCATCCCAAAGTGCCCCCAGAGGAAGGCTTTGGGTACAACTGAACTCACCAGGGGAGCCTTAACGCAGCCCCACATGCAACTGGACCCTCCGTATTCGCTCTTTCACAGCAACCCTAAATATAGCCCTGGCCTGCCTGGCAGTCGACTGAAAACTCGGGCCCAAGAAAATGCGTTTCAAGCCTAATTCGCCCATCCAAAAGTGCCCCCAGAAGAAGGCTTTGGGTACAACTGAACTCCCCAGGGGAGCCTTTACGCAGCCCCACATGCAACTGGACCCTCCTTGTTCACTGTTTATGAGCAACCCTAAATATACCCCTAGCCACCATGGCAGAAGACTGAAAACTCGGGCTCAGAAAATGCGTTTCAAGCCCTATTCACCCATCCAGAAGTGCCCCCAAAGGAAGGCTTTGGGTACATCTGAACTCCCCAGGGGAGCCTTTACGCAGCCCCACATGCAACTGGACCCTCCGTGTTCGCTCTTTACAGCAACCCTAAATATAACCCTAGCCACCATGGCAGAAGACTGAAACTCGGGCTCCAGAAAATGCGTTTCAAGCCCCATTCACCCATCCAGAAGTGCCCCCAAAGGAAGGCTTTGGGTACATCTGAACTCCCGAGGGGAGCCGTTACGCAGCCCCACATGCAACTGGACCCTCCGGGTTCACTCTTTCACAGCAAGCCTAAATATAACCCTCGGCACAATGGGAGAAGACTGAAAAAGCGGGCCTCAGAAAACGCATTGCGATTCCCCTTGGACCATCCCAAAGTGCCCCAAAGGAAGGCTTTAGGTACAACTGGACTCCCCAGGGGAGCCTTAACGCAGCCCCACATGCAACTGGACCCTCCGTATTCGCTCTTTCACAGCAACCCTAAATATAGCCCTGGCCCGCCTGGCAGTCGACTGAAAACTCGGGCCCAGAAAATGCATTAAAATCCTAATTCGCCCATCCAAAAGTGCCCCCAAATGAAGACTTTGGGTTCATCTGAACTCCCCAGGGGAGCCTTTATGCAGCCCCACATGCAACTGGACCCTCCGTGTTCGCTCTTTACAGCAACCCTAAATATAACCCTAGCCAGCATGGCAGAAGACTGAAAACTCGGGCTCCAGAAAATGCGTTTCAAGCCCCATTCACCCATCCAGAAGTGCCCCCAAAGGAAGGCTTTGGGTACAACTGAACTCCCCAGGGGAGCCTTTATGCAGCCCCACATGCAACTGGACCCTCCGGGTTCACTCTTTCACCGCAAGCCTAAATATAGCCCTCGGCGCAATGGGAGAAGACTGAAAAAGCGGGGCCTCAGAAAACGCATTGCGATTCCCCTTGGACCATCCCAAAGTGTCCCCAGAGGAAGGCTTTGGGTACAACTGAACTCACCAGGGGAGCCTTAACGCAGCCCCACATGCAACTGGACCCTCCGGGTTCACTCTTTCACAGCAACCCTAAATATAGCCCTGGCCTGCCTGGCAGTCGACTGAAAACTCGGGCCCCAGAAAATGCGTTTCAAGCCTAATTCGCCCATCCAAAAGTGCCCCCAGAAGAAGGCTTTGGGTACAACTGAACTCCCAGGGGAGCCTTTACGCAGCCCCACATGCAACTGGACCCTCCTTGTTCACTGTTTACGAGCAACCCTAAATATACCCCTAGCCAGCATGGCAGAAGACTGAAAACTCGGGCTCCAGAAAAAGCGTTTCAAGCCCCATTCACCCATCCAGAAGTGCCCCCAAAGGAAGGCTTTGGGTACAACTGAACTCCCCAGGGGAGCCTTTATGCAGCCCCACATGCAACTGGACCCTCCGGGTTCACTCTTTCACCTCAAGCCTAAATATAGCCCTAGCACGCCTGGCAGTCGACTGAAAGTTCGAGCCACAGAAAATGTGTTACGAGCCCCATTCGCCCATCCAGAAGTGCCCCAAAGGAAGGCTTTGGGTACAACTGAACTCCCCAGGGAGCCTTTATGCAGCCCCACATGCAACTGGATCCTCCGGGTTCACTCTTTCACAGCAAGCCTTAATATAGCCCTAGCACGCCTGGTAGTCGACTGAAAGTTCGAGCCACAGAAAATGTGTTATGAGACCCATTCGCCCATCCAAAAGTGCCCCCAAAGGAAGGCTTTGGGTACATCTGAACTCCCCAGGGGAGCCTTTATGCAGCCCCACATGCAACTGGACCCTCCGTGTTCGCTCTTTACAGCAACCCTAAATATAACCCTAGCCAGCATGGCAGAAGACTGAAAACTCGGGCTCCAGAAAATGCGTTTCAAGCCCCATTCACCTATCCAGAAGTGCCCCCAAAGGAAGGCTTTGGGTACAAGTGAACTCCCCAGGGGAGCCTTTATGCAGCCCCACATGCAACTGGACCCTCCGGGTTCACTCTTTCACCGCAAGCCTAAATATAGCCCTCGGCGCAATTGAAGAAGACTGAAAAAGCAGGCCTCAGAAAACGCATTGCGATTCCCCTTGGACCATCCCAAAGTGCCCCAGAGGAAGGCTTTGGGTACAACTGAACTCACCAGGGGAGCCTTAACGCAGCCCCACATGCAACTGGACCCTCCGTATTCGCTCTTTCACAGCAACCCTAAATATAGCCCTGGCCTGCCTGGCAGTCGACTGAAAACTCGGGCCCCAGAAAATGCGTTTCAAGCCTAATTCGCCCATCCAAAAGTGCCCCCAGAAGAAGGCTTTGGGTACAACTGAACTCCCCAGGGGAGCCTTTACGCAGCCCCACATGCAACTGGACCCTCCTTGTTCACTCTTTATGAGCAACCCTAAATATACCCCTAGCCAGCATGGCAGAAGACTGAAAACTCGGGCTCCAGAAAATGCGTTTCAAGCCCCATTCACCCATCCAGAAGTGCCCCAAAGGAAGGCTTTGGGTACATCTGAACTCCCCAGGGGAGCCTTTACGCAGCCCCACATGCAACTGGACCCTCCGTGTTCGCTCTTTACAGCAACCCTAAATATAACCCTAGCCAGCATGGCAGAAGACTGAAAACGCGGGCCACAGAAAAAGCGTTTCAAGCCCCTTTCGCCCATCCAGAAGTGCCCCCAAAGGAAGGCTTTGGGTACAAGTGAACTCCCAGGGGAGCCTTTATGCAGCCCCACATGCAACTGGACCCTCCGGGTTCACTCTTTCACCGCAAGCCTAAATATAGCCCTCGGCACAATGGGAGAAGACTGAAAAAGCGGGCCTCAGAAAACGCATTGCGATTCCCCTTGGACCATCCCAAAGTGCCCCAAAGGAAGGCTTTGGGTACAACTGGACTCCCCAGGGGAGCCTTAACGCAGCCCCACATGCAACTGGACCCTCCGTATTCGCTCTTTCACAGCAACCCTAAATATAGCCCTGGCCCGCCTGGCAGTCGACTGAAAACTCGGGCCCCAGAAAATGCATTAAAATCCTAATTCGCCCATCCAAAAGTGCCCCCAGAGGAAGGCTTTGGGTACAACTGAACTCCCCAGGGGAGTCTTTACGCAGCCCCACATGCAACTGGACCCTCCGGGTTCACTCTTTCACAGCAAGCCTAAATATAGCCCTAGCACGCCTGGCAGTCGACTGAAAGTTCGAGCCACAGAAAATGTGTTACGAGCCCCATTCGCCCATCCAAAAGTGCCCCCAAAGGAAGACTTTGGGTTCATCTGAACTCCCCAGGGGAGCCTTTATGCAGCCCCACATGCAACTGGACCCTCCGTGTTCGCTCTTTACAGCAACCCTAAATATAACCCTAGCCAGCATGGCAGAAGACTGAAAACTCGGGCTCCAGAAAATGCGTTTCAAGCCCCATTCACCCATCCAGAAGTGCCCCCAAAGGAAGGCTTTGGGTACAACTGAACTCCCCAGGGGAGCCTTTATGCAGCCCCACATGCAACTGGACCCTCCGGGTTCACTCTTTCACCGCAAACCTAAATATAGCCCTAGCACGCCTGGCAGTCGACTGAAAGTTCGAGCCATAGAAAATGTGTTACGAGCCCCATTCGCCCATCCAAAAGTGCCCCCAAAGGAAGACTTTGGGTTCATCTGAACTCCCCAGGGGAGCCTTTATGCAGCCCCACATGCAACTGGACCCTCCGTATTCGCTGTTTCACAGCAACCCTAAATATAGCCCTGACCCGCATTGCAGACGACTGAAAAATCGGGCCCCAGAAAACGTGCTACAAGCCCCATTCGACCATCCAAAAATGCCCCCAAAGGAAGGCTTTGGGTACAACTGAACTCCCCAGGGGAGCCTTTATGCAGGCCCATACGCAACTGGACCCCCCGTGTTCCCTGTTTACAAACAACCCTAAATATAACCCTAGCCAGCATGGCAGAAGACTGAAAACTCGGGCCACAGAAAAAGCGTTTCAAGCCCCTTTCGCCCATCCAGCAGTGCCCCCAAAGGAAGGCTTTGGGTACAACTGAACTCCCCAGGGGAGCCTTTATGCAGCCCCACATGCAACTGGACCCTCCTTGTTCACTGTTTACGAGCAACCCTAAATATACCCCTAGCCACCATGGCAGAAGACTGAAAAGTCGGGCTCCAGAAAATGTGTTTCAAGCCCCATTCACCCATCCAGAAGTGCCCCCAAAGGAAGGCTTTGGGTACAACTGAACTCCCCAGGGGAGCCTTTATGCAGCCCCACATGCAACTGGATCCTCCGGGTTCACTCTTTCACAGCAAGCCTTAATATAGCCCTAGCACGCCTGGCAGTCGACTGAAAGTTCGAGCCACAGAAAATGTGTTATGAGCCCCATTCGCCCATCCAAAAGTGCCCCCAAAGGAAGGCTTTGGGTACATCTGAACTCCCCAGGGGAGCCTTTATGCAGCCCCACATGCAACTGGACCCTCCTTGTTCACTGTTTACGAGCAACCCTAAATATACCCCTAGCCACCATGGCAGAAGACTGAAAAGTCGGGCTCCAGAAAATGTGTTTCAAGCCCCATTCACCCATCCAGAAGTGCCCCCAAAGGAAGGCTTTGGGTACAACTGAACTCCCCAGGGGAGCCTTTATGCAGCCCCACATGCAACTGGATCCTCCGGGTTCACTCTTTCACAGCAAGCCTTAATATAGCCCTAGCACGCCTGGCAGTCGACTGAAAGTTCGAGCCACAGAAAATGTGTTATGAGCCCCATTCGCCCATCCAAAAGTGCCCCCAAAGGAAGGCTTTGGGTACATCTGAACTCCCCAGGGGAGCCTTTATGCAGCCCCACATGCAACTGGACCCTCCGTGTTCGCTCTTTACAGCAACCCTAAATATAACCCTAGCCAGCATGGCAGAAGACTGAAAACTCGGGCTCCAGAAAATGCGTTTCAAGCCCCATTCACCTATCCAGAAGTGCCCCCAAAGGAAGGCTTTGGCTACAAGTGAACTCCCCAGGGGAGCCTTTATGCAGGCCCATACGCAACTGGACCCCCCGTGTTCCCTGTTTACAAACAACCCTAAATATAACACTAGCCAGCATGGCAGAAGACTGAAAACTCGGGCCACAGAAAAAGCGTTTCAAGCCCCATTCACCCATCCAGCAGTGCCCCCAAAGGAAGGCTTTGGGTACAACTGAACTCCCCAGGGGAGCCTTTATGCAGCCCCACATGCAACTGGACCCTCCTTGTTCACTCTTTCACCGCAAGCCTAAATATAGCCCTCGGCGCAATTGGAGAAGACTGAAAAAGCGGGCCTCAGAAAACGCATTGCGATTCCCCTTGGACCATCCCAAAGTGCCCCCAGAGGAAGGCTTTGGGTACAACTGAACTCACCAGGGGAGCCTTAACGCAGCCCCACATGCAACTGGACCCTCCGTATTCGCTCTTTCACAGCAACCCTAAATATAGCCCTGGCCTGCCTGGCAGTCGACTGAAAACTCGGGCCCAAGAAAATGCGTTTCAAGCCTAATTCGCCCATCCAAAAGTGCCCCCAGAAGAAGGCTTTGGGTACAACTGAACTCCCCAGGGGAGCCTTTACGCAGCCCCACATGCAACTGGACCCTCCTTGTTCACTGTTTATGAGCAACCCTAAATATACCCCTAGCCACCATGGCAGAAGACTGAAAACTCGGGCTCCAGAAAATGCGTTTCAAGCCCCATTCACCCATCCAGAAGTGCCCCCAAAGGAAGGCTTTGGGTACATCTGAACTCCCCAGGGGAGCCTTTACGCAGCCCCACATGCAACTGGACCCTCCGTGTTCGCTCTTTACAGCAACCCTAAATATAACCCTAGCCACCATGGCAGAAGACTGAAAACTCGGGCTCCAGAAAATGCGTTTCAAGCCCCATTCACCCATCCAGAAGTGCCCCCAAAGGAAGGCTTTGGGTACATCTGAACTCCCCAGGGGAGCCGTTACGCAGCCCCACATGCAACTGGACCCTCCGGGTTCACTCTTTCACAGCAAGCCTAAATATAGCCCTCGGCACAATGGGAGAAGACTGAAAAAGCGGGCCTCAGAAAACGCATTGCGATTCCCCTTGGACCATCCCAAAGTGCCCCAAAGGAAGGCTTTGGGTACAACTGGACTCCCCAGGGGAGCCTTAACGCAGCCCCACATGCAACTGGACCCTCCGTATTCGCTCTTTCACAGCAACCCTAAATATAGCCCTGGCCCGCCTGGCAGTCGACTGAAAACTCGGGCCCCAGAAAATGCATTAAAATCCTAATTCGCCCATCCAAAAGTGCCCCCAAAGGAAGACTTTGGGTTCATCTGAACTCCCCAGGGGAGCCTTTATGCAGCCCCACATGCAACTGGACCCTCCGTGTTCGCTCTTTACAGCAACCCTAAATATAACCCTAGCCAGCATGGCAGAAGACTGAAAACTCGGGCTCCAGAAAATGCGTTTCAAGCCCCATTCACCCATCCAGAAGTGCCCCCAAAGGAAGGCTTTGGGTACAACTGAACTCCCCAGGGGAGCCTTTATGCAGCCCCACATGCAACTGGACCCTCCTTGTTCACTCTTTCACCGCAAGCCTAAATATAGCCCTCGGCGCAATGGGAGAAGACTGAAAAAGCGGGCCTCAGAAAACGCATTGCGATTCCCCTTGGACCATCCCAAAGTGTCCCCAGAGGAAGGCTTTGGGTACAACTGAACTCACCAGGGGAGCCTTAACGCAGCCCCACATGCAACTGGACCCTCCGTATTCGCTCTTTCACAGCAACCCTAAATATAGCCCTGGCCTGCCTGGCAGTCGACTGAAAACTCGGGCCCCAGAAAATGCGTTTCAAGCCTAATTCGCCCATCCAAAAGTGCCCCCAGAAGAAGGCTTTGGGTACAACTGAACTCCCCAGGGGAGCCTTTACGCAGCCCCACATGCAACTGGACCCTCCTTGTTCACTGTTTACGAGCAACCCTAAATATACCCCTAGCCAGCATGGCAGAAGACTGAAAACTCGGGCTCCAGAAAAAGCGTTTCAAGCCCCATTCACCCATCCAGAAGTGCCCCCAAAGGAAGGCTTTGGGTACAACTGAACTCCCCAGGGGAGCCTTTATGCAGCCCCACATGCAACTGGACCCTCCGGGTTCACTCTTTCACCTCAAGCCTAAATATAGCCCTAGCACGCCTGGCAGTCGACTGAAAGTTCGAGCCACAGAAAATGTGTTACGAGCCCCATTCGCCCATCCAGAAGTGCCCCCAAAGGAAGGCTTTGGGTACAACTGAACTCCCCAGGGGAGCCTTTATGCAGCCCCACATGCAACTGGATCCTCCGGGTTCACTCTTTCACAGCAAGCCTTAATATAGCCCTAGCACGCCTGGCAGTCGACTGAAAGTTCGAGCCACAGAAAATGTGTTATGAGACCCATTCGCCCATCCAAAAGTGCCCCCAAAGGAAGGCTTTGGGTACATCTGAACTCCCCAGGGGAGCCTTTATGCAGCCCCACATGCAACTGGACCCTCCGTGTTCGCTCTTTACAGCAACCCTAAATATAACCCTAGCCAGCATGGCAGAAGACTGAAAACTCGGGCTCCAGAAAATGCGTTTCAAGCCCCATTCACCTATCCAGAAGTGCCCCCAAAGGAAGGCTTTGGGTACAAGTGAACTCCCCAGGGGAGCCTTTATGCAGCCCCACATGCAACTGGACCCTCCGGGTTCACTCTTTCACCGCAAGCCTAAATATAGCCCTCGGCGCAATTGAAGAAGACTGAAAAAGCAGGCCTCAGAAAACGCATTGCGATTCCCCTTGGACCATCCCAAAGTGCCCCCAGAGGAAGGCTTTGGGTACAACTGAACTCACCAGGGGAGCCTTAACGCAGCCCCACATGCAACTGGACCCTCCGTATTCGCTCTTTCACAGCAACCCTAAATATAGCCCTGGCCTGCCTGGCAGTCGACTGAAAACTCGGGCCCCAGAAAATGCGTTTCAAGCCTAATTCGCCCATCCAAAAGTGCCCCCAGAAGAAGGCTTTGGGTACAACTGAACTCCCCAGGGGAGCCTTTACGCAGCCCCACATGCAACTGGACCCTCCTTGTTCACTCTTTATGAGCAACCCTAAATATACCCCTAGCCAGCATGGCAGAAGACTGAAAACTCGGGCTCCAGAAAATGCGTTTCAAGCCCCATTCACCCATCCAGAAGTGCCCCCAAAGGAAGGCTTTGGGTACATCTGAACTCCCCAGGGGAGCCTTTACGCAGCCCCACATGCAACTGGACCCTCCGTGTTCGCTCTTTACAGCAACCCTAAATATAACCCTAGCCAGCATGGCAGAAGACTGAAAACGCGGGCCACAGAAAAAGCGTTTCAAGCCCCTTTCGCCCATCCAGAAGTGCCCCCAAAGGAAGGCTTTGGGTACAAGTGAACTCCCCAGGGGAGCCTTTATGCAGCCCCACATGCAACTGGACCCTCCGGGTTCACTCTTTCACCGCAAGCCTAAATATAGCCCTCGGCACAATGGGAGAAGACTGAAAAAGCGGGCCTCAGAAAACGCATTGTGATTCCCCTTGGACCATCCCAAAGTGCCCCAAAGGAAGGCTTTGGGTACAACTGGACTCCCCAGGGGAGCCTTAACGCAGCCCCACATGCAACTGGACCCTCCGTATTCGCTCTTTCACAGCAACCCTAAATATAGCCCTGGCCCGCCTGGCAGTCGACTGAAAACTCGGGCCCCAGAAAATGCATTAAAATCCTAATTCGCCCATCCAAAAGTGCCCCCAGAGGAAGGCTTTGGGTACAACTGAACTCCCCAGGGGAGTCTTTACGCAGCCCCACATGCAACTGGACCCTCCGGGTTCACTCTTTCACAGCAAGCCTAAATATAGCCCTAGCACGCCTGGCAGTCGACTGAAAGTTCGAGCCACAGAAAATGTGTTACGAGCCCCATTCGCCCATCCAAAAGTGCCCCCAAAGGAAGACTTTGGGTTCATCTGAACTCCCCAGGGGAGCCTTTATGCAGCCCCACATGCAACTGGACCCTCCGTGTTCGCTCTTTACAGCAACCCTAAATATAACCCTAGCCAGCATGGCAGAAGACTGAAAACTCGGGCTCCAGAAAATGCGTTTCAAGCCCCATTCACCCATCCAGAAGTGCCCCCAAAGGAAGGCTTTGGGTACAACTGAACTCCCCAGGGGAGCCTTTATGCAGCCCCACATGCAACTGGACCCTCCGGGTTCACTCTTTCACCGCAAACCTAAATATAGCCCTAGCACGCCTGGCAGTCGACTGAAAGTTCGAGCCACAGAAAATGTGTTACGAGCCCCATTCGCCCATCCAAAAGTGCCCCCAAAGGAAGACTTTGGGTTCATCTGAACTCCCCAGGGGAGCCTTTATGCAGCCCCACATGCAACTGGACCCTCCGTATTCGCTGTTTCACAGCAACCCTAAATATAGCCCTGACCCGCATTGCAGACGACTGAAAAATCGGGCCCCAGAAAACGTGCTACAAGCCCCATTCGACCATCCAAAAATGCCCCCAAAGGAAGGCTTTGGGTACAACTGAACTCCCCAGGGGAGCCTTTATGCAGGCCCATACGCAACTGGACCCCCCGTGTTCCCTGTTTACAAACAACCCTAAATATAACCCTAGCCAGCATGGCAGAAGACTGAAAACTCGGGCCACAGAAAAAGCGTTTCAAGCCCCTTTCGCCCATCCAGCAGTGCCCCCAAAGGAAGGCTTTGGGTACAACTGAACTCCCCAGGGGAGCCTTTATGCAGCCCCACATGCAACTGGACCCTCCTTGTTCACTGTTTACGAGCAACCCTAAATATACCCCTAGCCACCATGGCAGAAGACTGAAAAGTCGGGCTCCAGAAAATGTGTTTCAAGCCCCATTCACCCATCCAGAAGTGCCCCCAAAGGAAGGCTTTGGGTACAACTGAACTCCCCAGGGGAGCCTTTATGCAGCCCCACATGCAACTGGATCCTCCGGGTTCACTCTTTCACAGCAAGCCTTAATATAGCCCTAGCACGCCTGGCAGTCGACTGAAAGTTCGAGCCACAGAAAATGTGTTATGAGCCCCATTCGCCCATCCAAAAGTGCCCCCAAAGGAAGGCTTTGGGTACATCTGAACTCCCCAGGGGAGCCTTTATGCAGCCCCACATGCAACTGGACCCTCCTTGTTCACTGTTTACGAGCAACCCTAAATATACCCCTAGCCACCATGGCAGAAGACTGAAAAGTCGGGCTCCAGAAAATGTGTTTCAAGCCCCATTCACCCATCCAGAAGTGCCCCCAAAGGAAGGCTTTGGGTACAACTGAACTCCCCAGGGGAGCCTTTATGCAGCCCCACATGCAACTGGATCCTCCGGGTTCACTCTTTCACAGCAAGCCTTAATATAGCCCTAGCACGCCTGGCAGTCGACTGAAAGTTCGAGCCACAGAAAATGTGTTATGAGCCCCATTCGCCCATCCAAAAGTGCCCCCAAAGGAAGGCTTTGGGTACATCTGAACTCCCCAGGGGAGCCTTTATGCAGCCCCACATGCAACTGGACCCTCCGTGTTCGCTCTTTACAGCAACCCTAAATATAACCCTAGCCAGCATGGCAGAAGACTGAAAACTCGGGCTCCAGAAAATGCGTTTCAAGCCCCATTCACCTATCCAGAAGTGCCCCCAAAGGAAGGCTTTGGCTACAAGTGAACTCCCCAGGGGAGCCTTTATGCAGGCCCATACGCAACTGGACCCCCCGTGTTCCCTGTTTACAAACAACCCTAAATATAACACTAGCCAGCATGGCAGAAGACTGAAAACTCGGGCCACAGAAAAAGCGTTTCAAGCCCCATTCACCCATCCAGCAGTGCCCCCAAAGGAAGGCTTTGGGTACAACTGAACTCCCCAGGGGAGCCTTTATGCAGCCCCACATGCAACTGGACCCTCCTTGTTCACTCTTTCACCGCAAGCCTAAATATAGCCCTCGGCGCAATTGGAGAAGACTGAAAAAGCGGGCCTCAGAAAACGCATTGCGATTCCCCTTGGACCATCCCAAAGTGCCCCCAGAGGAAGGCTTTGGGTACAACTGAACTCACCAGGGGAGCCTTAACGCAGCCCCACATGCAACTGGACCCTCCGTATTCGCTCTTTCACAGCAACCCTAAATATAGCCCTGGCCTGCCTGGCAGTCGACTGAAAACTCGGGCCCAAGAAAATGCGTTTCAAGCCTAATTCGCCCATCCAAAAGTGCCCCCAGAAGAAGGCTTTGGGTACAACTGAACTCCCCAGGGGAGCCTTTACGCAGCCCCACATGCAACTGGACCCTCCTTGTTCACTCTTTATGAGCAACCCTAAATATACCCCTAGCCAGCATGGCAGAAGACTGAAAACTCGGGCTCCAGAAAATGCGTTTCAAGCCCCATTCACCCATCCAGAAGTGCCCCCAAAGGAAGGCTTTGGGTACATCTGAACTCCCCAGGGGAGCCTTTACGCAGCCCCACATGCAACTGGACCCTCCGTGTTCGCTCTTTACAGCAACCCTAAATATAACCCTAGCCAGCATGGCAGAAGACTGAAAACGCGGGCCACAGAAAAAGCGTTTCAAGCCCCTTTCGCCCATCCAGAAGTGCCCCCAAAGGAAGGCTTTGGGTACAACTGAACTCCCCAGGGGAGCCTTTATGCAGCCCCACATGCAACTGGACCCTCCGGGTTCACTCTTTCACCGCAAGCCTAAATATAGCCCTCGGCACAATGGGAGAAGACTGAAAAAGCGGGCCTCAGAAAACGCATTGCGATTCCCCTTGGACCATCCCAAAGTGCCCCAAAGGAAGGCTTTGGGTACAACTGGACTCCCCAGGGGAGCCTTAACGCAGCCCCACATGCAACTGGACCCTCCGTATTCGCTCTTTCACAGCAACCCTAAATATAGCCCTGGCCCGCCTGGCAGTCGACTGAAAACTCGGGCCCCAGAAAATGCATTAAAATCCTAATTCGCCCATTCAAAAGTGCCCCCAGAGGAAGGCTTTGGGTACAACTGAACTCCCCAGGGGAGTCTTTACGCAGCCCCACATGAAACTGGACCCTCCGGGTTCACTCTTTCACAGCAAGCCTAAATATAGCCCTAGCACGCCTGGCAGTCGACTGAAAGTTCGAGCCACAGAAAATGTGTTACGAGCCCCATTCGCCCATCCAAAAGTGCCCCCAAAGGAAGACTTTGGGTTCATCTGAACTCCCCAGGGGAGCCTTTATGCAGCCCCACATGCAACTGGACCCTCCGTGTTCGCTCTTTACAGCAACCCTAAATATAACCCTAGCCAGCATGGCAGAAGACTGAAAACTCGGGCTCCAGAAAATGCGTTTCAAGCCCCATTCACCCATCCAGAAGTGCCCCCAAAGGAAGGCTTTGGGTACAACTGAACTCCCCAGGGGAGCCTTTATGCAGCCCCACATGCAACTGGACCCTCCGGGTTCACTCTTTCACCGCAAACCTAAATATAGCCCTAGCACGCCTGGCAGTCGACTGAAAGTTCGAGCCACAGAAAATGTGTTACGAGCCCCATTCGCCCATCCAAAAGTGCCCCCAAAGGAAGACTTTGGGTTCATCTGAACTCCCCAGGGGAGCCTTTATGCAGCCCCACATGCAACTGGACCCTCCGTATTCGCTGTTTCACAGCAACCCTAAATATAGCCCTGACCCGCATTGCAGACGACTGAAAAATCGGGCCCCAGAAAACGTGCTACAAGCCCCATTCGACCATCCAAAAATACCCCCAAAGGAAGGCTTTGGGTACAACTGAACTCCCCAGGGGAGCCTTTATGCAGGCCCATACGCAACTGGACCCCCCGTGTTCCCTGTTTACAAACAACCCTAAATATAACCCTAGCCAGCATGGCAGAAGACTGAAAACTCGGGCCACAGAAAAAGCGTTTCAAGCCCCTTTCGCCCATCCAGCAGTGCCCCCAAAGGAAGGCTTTGGGTACAACTGAACTCCCCAGGGGAGCCTTTATGCAGCCCCACATGCAACTGGACCCTCCTTGTTCACTGTTTACGAGCAACCCTAAATATACCCCTAGCCACCATGGCAGAAGACTGAAAAGTCGGGCTCCAGAAAATGTGTTTCAAGCCCCATTCACCCATCCAGAAGTGCCCCCAAAGGAAGGCTTTGGGTACAACTGAACTCCCCAGGGGAGCCTTTATGCAGCCCCACATGCAACTGGATCCTCCGGGTTCACTCTTTCACAGCAAGCCTTAATATAGCCCTAGCACGCCTGGCAGTCGACTGAAAGTTCGAGCCACAGAAAATGTGTTATGAGCCCCATTCGCCCATCCAAAAGTGCCCCCAAAGGAAGGCTTTGGGTACATCTGAACTCCCCAGGGGAGCCTTTATGCAGCCCCACATGCAACTGGACCCTCCGTGTTCGCTCTTTACAGCAACCCTAAATATAACCCTAGCCAGCATGGCAAAAGACTGAAAACTCGGGCTCCAGAAAATGCGTTTCAAGCCCCATTCACCTATCCAGAAGTGCCCCCAAAGGAAGGCTTTGGGTACAAGTGAACTCCCCAGGGGAGCCTTTATGCAGGCCCATACGCAACTGGACCCCCCGTGTTCCCTGTTTACAAACAACCCTAAATATAACACTAGCCATCATGGCAGAAGACTGAAAACTCGGGCCACAGAAAAAGCGTTTCAAGCCCCATTCACCCATCCAGCAGTGCCCCCAAAGGAAGGCTTTGGGTACAACTGAACTCCCCAGGGGAGCCTTTATGCAGCCCCACATGCAACTGGACCCTCCTTGTTCACTCTTTCACCGCAAGCCTAAATATAGCCCTCGGCGCAATTGGAGAAGACTGAAAAAGCGGGCCTCAGAAAACGCATTGCGATTCCCCTTGGACCATCCCAAAGTGCCCCCAGAGGAAGGCTTTGGGTACAACTGAACTCACCAGGGGAGCCTTAACGCAGCCCCACATGCAACTGGACCCTCCGTATTCGCTCTTTCACAGCAACCCTAAATATAGCCCTGGCCTGCCTGGCAGTCGACTGAAAACTCGGGCCCAAGAAAATGCGTTTCAAGCCTAATTCGCCCATCCAAAAGTGCCCCCAGAAGAAGGCTTTGGGTACAACTGAACTCCCCAGGGGAGCCTTTACGCAGCCCCACATGCAACTGGACCCTCCTTGTTCACTGTTTATGAGCAACCCTAAATATACCCCTAGCCACCATGGCAGAAGACTGAAAACTCGGGCTCCAGAAAATGCGTTTCAAGCCCCATTCACCCATCCAGAAGTGCCCCCAAAGGAAGGCTTTGGGTACATCTGAACTCCCCAGGGGAGCCTTTACGCAGCCCCACATGCAACTGGACCCTCCGTGTTCGCTCTTTACAGCAACCCTAAATATAACCCTAGCCAGCATGGCAGAAGACTGAAAACTCGGGCCACAGAAAAAGCGTTTCAAGCCCCTTTCGCCCATCCAGAAGTGCCCCCAAAGGAAGGCTTTGGGTACAAATGAACTCCCCAGGGGAGCCGTTACGCAGCCCCACATGCAACTGGACCCTCCGGGTTCACTCTTTCACCGCAAGCCTAAATATAGCCCTCGGCACAATGGGAGAAGACTGAAAAAGCGGGCCTCAGAAAACGCATTGCGATTCCCCTTGGACCATCCCAAAGTGCCCCAAAGGAAGGCTTTGGGTACAACTGGACTCCCCAGGGGAGCCTTAACGCAGCCCCACATGCAACTGGACCCTCCGTATTCGCTCTTTCACAGCAACCCTAAATATAGCCCTGGCCCGCCTGGCAGTCGACTGAAAACTCGGGCCCCAGAAAATGCATTAAAATCCTAATTCGCCCATCCAAAAGTGCCCCCAAAGGAAGACTTTGGGTTCATCTGAACTCCCCAGGGGAGCCTTTATGCAGCCCCACATGCAACTGGACCCTCCGTGTTCGCTCTTTACAGCAACCCTAAATATAACCCTAGCCAGCATGGCAGAAGACTGAAAACTCGGGCTCCAGAAAATGCGTTTCAAGCCCCATTCACCCATCCAGAAGTGCCCCCAAAGGAAGGCTTTGGGTACAACTGAACTCCCCAGGGGAGCCTTTATGCAGCCCCACATGCAACTGGACCCTCCGGGTTCACTCTTTCACCGCAAACCTAAATATAGCCCTAGCACGCCTGGCAGTCGACTGAAAGTTCGAGCCACAGAAAATGTGTTACGAGCCCCATTCGCCCATCCAAAAGTGCCCCCAAAGGAAGACTTTGGGTTCATCTGAACTCCCCAGGGGAGCCTTTATGCAGCCCCACATGCAACTGGACTCTCCGTATTCGCTGTTTCACAGCAACCCTAAATATAGCCCTGACCCGCATTGCAGACGACTGAAAAATCGGGCCCCAGAAAACGTGCTACAAGCCCCATTCGACCATCCAAAAATGCCCCCAAAGGAAGGCTTTGGGTACAACTGAACTCCCCAGGGGAGCCTTTATGCAGGCCCATACGCAACTGGACCCCCCGTGTTCCCTGTTTACAAACAACCCTAAATATAACCCTAGCCAGCATGGCAGAAGACTGAAAACTCGGGCCACAGAAAAAGCGTTTCAAGCCCCTTTCGCCCATCCAGCAGTGCCCCCAAAGGAAGGCTTTGGGTACAACTGAACTCCCCAGGGGAGCCTTTATGCAGCCCCACATGCAACTGGACCCTCCTTGTTCACTGTTTACGAGCAACCCTAAATATACCCCTAGCCACCATGGCAGAAGACTGAAAAGTCGGGCTCCAGAAAATGTGTTTCAAGCCCCATTCACCCATCCAGAAGTGCCCCCAAAGGAAGGCTTTGGGTACAACTGAACTGCCCAGGGGAGCCTTTATGCAGCCCCACATGCAACTGGATCCTCCGGGTTCACTCTTTCACAGCAAGCCTTAATATAGCCCTAGCACGCCTGGCAGTCGACTGAAAGTTCGAGCCACAGAAAATGTGTTATGAGCCCCATTCGCCCATCCAAAAGTGCCCCCAAAGGAAGGCTTTGGGTACATCTGAACTCCCCAGGGGAGCCTTTATGCAGCCCCACATGCAACTGGACCCTCCGTGTTCGCTCTTTACAGCAACCCTAAATATAACCCTAGCCAGCATGGCAGAAGACTGAAAACTCGGGCTCCAGAAAATGCGTTTCAAGCCCCATTCACCTATCCAGAAGTGCGCCCAAAGGAAGGCTTTGGGTACAAGTGAACTCCCCAGGGGAGCCTTTATGCAGGCCCATACGCAACTGGACCCCCCGTGTTCCCTGTTTACAAACAACCCTAAATATAACACTAGCCAGCATGGCAGAAGACTGAAAACTCGGGCCACAGAAAAAGCGTTTCAAGCCCCATTCACCTATCCAGCAGTGCCCCCAAAGGAAGGCTTTGGGTACAACTGAACTCCCCAGGGGAGCCTTTATGCAGCCCCACATGCAACTGGACCCTCCTTGTTCACTCTTTCACCGCAAGCCTAAATATAGCCCTCGGCGCAATTGGAGAAGACTGAAAAAGCGGGCCTCAGAAAACGCATTGCGATTCCCCTTGGACCATCCCAAAGTGCCCCCAGAGGAAGGCTTTGGGTACAACTGAACTCACCAGGGGAGCCTTAACGCAGCCCCACATGCAACTGGACCCTCCGTATTCGCTCTTTCACAGCAACCCTAAATATAGCCCTGGCCTGCCTGGCAGTCGACTGAAAACTCGGGCCCAAGAAAATGCGTTTCAAGCCTAATTCGCCCATCCAAAAGTGCCCCCAGAAGAAGGCTTTGGGTACAACTGAACTCCCCAGGGGAGCCTTTACGCAGCCCCACATGCAACTGGACCCTCCTTGTTCACTGTTTATGAGCAACCCTAAATATACCCCTAGCCACCATGGCAGAAGACTGAAAACTCGGGCTCCAGAAAATGCGTTTCAAGCCCCATTCACCCATCCAGAAGTGCCCCCAAAGGAAGGCTTTGGGTACATCTGAACTCCCCAGGGGAGCCTTTACGCAGCCCCACATGCAACTGGACCCTCCGTGTTCGCTCTTTACAGCAACCCTAAATATAACCCTAGCCAGCATGGCAGAAGACTGAAAACTCGGGCCACAGAAAAAGCGTTTCAAGCCCCTTTCGCCCATCCAGAAGTGCCCCCAAAGGAAGGCTTTGGGTACAAATGAACTCCCCAGGGGAGCCGTTACGCAGCCCCACATGCAACTGGACCCTCCGGGTTCACTCTTTCACCGCAAGCCTAAATATAGCCCTCGGCACAATGGGAGAAGACTGAAAAAGCGGGCCTCAGAAAACGCATTGCGATTCCCCTTGGACCATCCCAAAGTGCCCCAAAGGAAGGCTTTGGGTACAACTGGACTCCCCAGGGGAGCCTTAACGCAGCCCCACATGCAACTGGACCCTCCGTATTCGCTCTTTCACAGCAACCCTAAATATAGCCCTGGCCCGCCTGGCAGTCGACTGAAAACTCAAGCCCCAGAAAATGCATTAAAAGCCTAATTCGCCCATCCAAAAGTGCCCCCAGAGGAAGGCTTTGGGTACAACTGAACTCCCCAGGGGAGTCTTTACGCAGCCCCACATGCAACTGGACCCTCCTTGTTCACTGTTTACGAGCAACCCTAAATATAGCCCTAGCCACCATGGCAGAAGACTGAAAACTCGGGCTCCAGAAAATGCGTTTCAAGCCCCATTCACCCATCCAGAAGTGCCCCCAAAGGAAGGCTTTGGGTACAACTGAACTCCCCAGGGGAGCCTTTATGCAGCCCCACATGCAACTGGACCCTCCGGGTTCACTCTTTCACAGCAAGCCTAAATATAGCCCTAGCACGCCTGGCAGTCGACTGAAAGTTCGAGCCACAGAAAATGTGTTACGAGCCCCATTCGCCCATCCAAAAGTGCCCCCAAAGGAAGACTTTGGGTTCATCTGAACTCCCCAGGGGAGCCTTTATGCAGCCCCACATGCAACTGGACCCTCCGTGTTCGCTCTTTACAGCAACCCTAAATATAACCCTAGCCAGCATGGCAGAAGACTGAAAAGTCGGGCTCCAGAAAATGCGTTTCAAGCCCCATTCACCCATCCAGAAGTGCCCCCAAAGGAAGGCTTTGGGTACAACTGAACTCCCCAGGGGAGCCTTTATGCAGCCCCACATACAACTGGACCCTCCGTGTTTGCTCTTTACAGCAACCCTAAATATAACCCTAGCCAGCATGGCAGAAGACTGAAAACGCGGGCCACAGAAAAAGCGTTTCAAGCCCCTTTCACCCATCCAGAAGTACCCCCAAAGGAAGGCTTTGGGTACAAGTGAACTCCCCAGGGGAGCCTTTATGCAGCCCCACTTGCAACTGGACCCTCCGTATTCGCTGTTTCACAGCAACCCTAAATATAGCCCTGACCCGCATTGCAGACGACTGAAAAATCGGGCCCCAGAAAACGTGCTACAAGCCCCATTCGACCATCCAAAAATGCCCCCAAAGGAAGGCTTTGGGTACAACTGAACTCCCCAGGGGAGCCTTTATGCAGGCCCATACGCAACTGGACCCCCCGTGTTCCCTGTTTACAAACAACCCTAAATATAACACTAGCCAGCATGGCAGAAGACTGAAAACTCGGGCCACAGAAAAAGCGTTTCAAGCCCCATTCACCCATCCAGCAGTGCCCCCAAAGGAAGGCTTTGGGTACAACTGAACTCCCCAGGGGAGCCTTTATGCAGCCCCACATGCAAGTGGACCCTCCGGGTTCACTCTTTCACCGCAAGCCTAAATATAGCCCTCGGCACAATGGGAGAAGACTGAAAAAGCGGGCCTCAGAAAACGCATTGCGATTCCCCTTGGACCATCCCAAAGTGCCCCAAAGGAAGGCTTTGGGTACAACTGGACTCCCCAGGGGAGCCTTAACGCAGCCCCACATGCAACTGGACCCTCCTTGTTCACTTTTTACGAGCAACCCTAAATATAGCCCTAGCCACCATGGCAGAAGACTGAAAAATCGGGCTCCAGAAAATGCGTTTCAAGCCCCATTCACCCATCCAGAAGTGCCCCCAAAGGAAGGCTTTGGGTACAACTGAACTCCCCAGGGGAGCCTTTACGCAGCCCCACATGCAACTGGACCCTCCGTGTTCGCTCTTTACAGCAACCCTAAATATAACCCTAGCCAGCATGGCAGAAGACTGAAAACTCGGGCCACAGAAAAAGCGTTTCAAGCCCCTTTCGCCCATCCAGAAGTGCCCCCAAAGGAAGGCTTTGGGTACAAGTGAACTCCCCAGGGGAGCCTTTATGCAGCCCCACATGCAACTGGACCCTCCGTATTCGCTCTTTCACAGCAACCCTAAATATAGCCCTGGCCCGCATTGCAGACGACTGAAAAATCGGGCCCCAGAAAACGTGCTACAAGCCCCATTCGACCATCCATTAGTGCCCCCAAAGGAAGGCTTTGGGTACAACTGGACTCCCCAGGGGAGCTTTTACGCAGCCCCACATGCAACTGGACCCTCCTTGTTCACTGTTTACGAGCAACCCTAAATATACCCCTAGCCAGCATGGCAGAAGACTGAAAACTCGGGATCCAGAAAATGCATTTTAAGCCCCATTCACCCATCCAGAAGTGCCCCCAAAGGAAGGCTTTGGGTACAAGTGAACTCCCCAGGGGAGCCTTTATGGAGGCCCACATGCAACTGGACCCTCCGGGTTCACTCTTTCACCGCAAGCCTAAATATAGCCCTCGGCGCAATGGGAGAAAACTGAAAAAGCGGGCCTCAGAAAACGCATAACGATTCCCCTTGGACCATCCCAAAGTGCCCCCAAAGGAAGGCTTTGGGTACAACTGGACTCCCCAGGGGTGCCTTGACGCAGCCCCACATGCAACTGGACTCTCCGTATTCGCTCTTTCACAGCAACCCTAAATATAGCCCTGGCCCGCCTGGCAGTCGACTCAAAACTCGGGCCCCAGAAAATGCATTAAAAGCCTAATTCGCCCATCCAAAAGTGCCCCCAGAGGAAGGCTTTGGGTACAACTGAACTCCCCAGGGGAGCCTTTACGCAGCCCCACATGCAACTGGACCCTCCGTGTTCGCTCTTTACAGCAACCCTAAATATACCCCTAGCCAGCATGGCAGAAGACTGAAAACGCGGGCCACAGAAAAAGCGTTTCAAGGCCCTTTCGCCCATCCAGAAGTGCCTCCAAAGGAAGGCTTTGGGTACAACTGAACTCCCCAGGGGAGCCTTTACGAAGCCCCACATGCAACTGGACCCTCCGTGTTCGCTCTTTCACCGCAAGCCTAAATATAACCCTAGCCAGCATGGCAGAAGACTGAAAACTCGGGCCCCAGAAAATGCATTAAAAGCCTAATTTGCCCATCCAGAAGTGCCCCCAGAGGAAGGCTTTGGGTACAACTGAACTCCCCAGGGGAGCCTTTATGCAGCCCCACATGCAACTGGACCCTCGTTCACTGTTTACGAGCAACCCTAAATATACCCCTAGCCACCATGGCAGAAGACTGAAAACTCGGGCTCCAGAAAATGCGTTTCAAGCCCCATTCACCCATCCAGAATTGCCCCCAAAGGATGGCTTTGGGTACAATTGAACTCCCCAGGGGAGCCTTTATGCAGCTCCACTTGCAACTGGACCCTCCGTATTCGCTGTTTCACAGCAACCCTAAATATAACCCTAGCCAGCATGGCAGAAGACTGAAAACTCGGGCCACAGAAAAAGCGTTTCAAGCCCCTTTCGCCCATCCAGCAGTGCCCCCAAAGGAAGGCTTTGGGTACAACTGAACTCCCCAGGGGAGCCTTTATGCAGCCCCACATGCAACTGGACCCTCCTTGTTCACTGTTTACGAGCAACCCTAAATATACCCCTAGCCACCATGGCAGAAGACTGAAAAGTCGGGCTCCAGAAAATGTGTTTCAAGCCCCATTCACCCATCCAGAAGTGCCCCCAAAGGAAGGCTTTGGGTACAACTGAACTCCCCAGGGGAGCCTTTATGCAGCCCCACATGCAACTGGACCCTCCGGGTTCACTCTTTCACAGCAAGCCTAAATATAGCCCTAGCACGCCTGGCAGTCGACTGAAAGTTCGAGCCACAGAAAATGTGTTACGAGCCCCATTCGCCCATCCAAAAGTGCCCCCAAAGGAAGGCTTTGGGTACATCTGAACTCCCCAGGGGAGCCTTTATGCAGCCCCACATGCAACTGGACCCTCCGTGTTCGCTCTTTACAGCAACCCTAAATATAACCCTAGCCAGCATGGCAGAAGACTGAAAACTCGGGCTCCAGAAAATGCGTTTCAAGCCCCATTCACCCATCCAGAAGTGCCCCCAAAGGAAGGCTTTGGGTACAACTGAACTCCCCAGGGGAGCCTTTATGCAGCCCCACATGCAACTGGACCCTCCGGGTTCACTCTTTCACCGCAAACCTAAATATAGCCCTAGCACGCCTGGCAGTCGACTGAAGGCTCGGGCCACAGAAAATGTGTTAAAAGCCCCATTCGCCCATCCAAAAGTGCCCCCAGAGGAAGGCTTTGGGTACATCTGAACTCCCCAGGGGAGCCTTTACGCAGCCCCACATGCAACTGGACCCTCCGTGTTTGCTCTTTACAGCAACCCTAAATATAACCCTAGCCAGCATGGCAGAAGACTGAAAACGCGGGCCACAGAAAAAGCGTTTCAAGCCCCTTTCACCCATCCAGAAGTACCCCCAAAGGAAGGCTTTGGGTACATCTGAACTCCCCAGGGGAGCCTTTATGCAGCCCCACTTGCAACTGGACCCTCCGTATTCGCTGTTTCACAGCAACCCTAAATATAACCCTGGCCCGCATTGCAGACGACTGAAAAATCGGGCCCCAGAAAACGTGCTACAAGACCCATTCGACCATCCCAAAGTGCCCCCAGAGGAAGGCTTTGGGTACAAGTGAACTCACCAGGGGAGCCTTAACGCAGCCCCACATGCAACTGGACCCTCCGTATTCGCTCTTTCACAGCAACCCTAAATATAGCAATGGCCTGCCTGGCAGTCGACTGAAAACTCGGGCCCCAGAAAATGCATTAAAAGCCTAATTCGCCCATCCAAAAGTGCCCCCAGAGGAAGGCTTTGGGTACAACTGAACTCCCCAGGGGAGCCTTTATGCAGCCCTACATGCAACTGGACCCTCCGGTTTCACTCTTTCACAGCAACCCTAAATATAGCCCTCAGCGCAATGGGAGAAGACTGAAAAAGCTGGCCCGAGAAAACGCATTGCGATTCCCCTTGGACCATCCCAAAGTGCCCCCAGAGGAATGGTTTGGGTACAACTGGACTCCCCAGGGGAGCCTTAACGCAGCCCCACATGCAACTGGACCCTCCGTATTCACTCTTTCACAGCAACCCTAAATATAGCCCTGGCCCGCCTGGCAGTCGACTGAAAACTCGAGCCACAGAAAATGCATTAAAAGCCGAATTCGCCCATCCAAAAGTGCCCCTAGAGGAAGGCTTTGGGTACAACTGAACTCCCCAGGGGAGCCTTTACACAGCCCCACATGCAACTGGACCCAACTTGTTCACTGTTTACGAGCAACCCTGAATATAGCCCTAGCCACCATGGCAGAAGACTGAAAACTCGGGCTCCAGAAAATGCGTTTCAAGCCCCATTCACCCATCCAGAAGTGCCCCCAAAGGAAGGCTTTGGGTACAACTGAACTCCCCAGGGGAGCCTTTATGCAGCCCCACATGCAACTGGACCCTCCAGGTTCACTATTTCACCGCAAGCCTAAATATAACTCTAGCACGCCTGGCATTCGACTGAAAGCTCGGGCCACAGAAAATGTGTTACGAGCCCCATTCGCCCATCCAAAAGTGCCCCCAAAGGAAGGCTTTGGGTACAAGTGAACTCCCCAGGGGAGCCTTTACGCAGCCCCACATGCAACTGGACTCTCCGTGTTCGCTCTTTACAGCAACCCTAAATATAACCCTAGCCAGCATGGCAGAAGACTGAAAACTCGGGCCACAGAAAAAGCGTTTCAAGCCTCTTTCGCCCATCCAGAAGTGCCCCCAAAGGAAGGCTTTGGGTACAACTGAACTCCCCAGGGGAGCCTTTATGCAGCCCCACATGCAACTGGACCCTCCGGGTTCACTCTTTCACCGCAAGCCTAAATATAGCCCTAGCACGCCTGGCAGTCGACTGAAAGTTCGAGCCACAGAAAATGTGTTACGAGCCCCATTCGCACATCCAAAAGTGCCCCCAAAGGAAGGCTTTGGGTACAACTGAACTCCCCAGGGGAGCCTTTACGCAGCCCCACATGCAACTGGACCCTCCGTGTTCGCTCTTTACAGCAACCCTAAATATAACCCTAGCCAGCATGGCAGAAGACTGAAAACGCGGGCCACAGAAAAAGCGTTTCAAGCCCCTTTCGCCCATCCAGAAGTGCCCCCAAAGGAAGGCTGTGGGTACAAGTGAATTCCCCAGGGGAGCCTTTATGCAGCCCCACATGCAACTGGATCCTCCTTTTTCACTGTTTACGAGCAACCCTAAATATAACCCTAGCCAGCATGGCAGAAGACTGAAAACTCCGGTCACAGAAAAAGCGTTTCAAGACCCATTCGACCATCCCAAAGTGCCCCCAGAGGAAGGCTTTGGGTACAAGTGAACTCACCAGGGGAGCCTTAACGCAGCCCCACATGCAACTGGACCCTCCGTATTCGCTCTTTCACAGCAACCCTAAATATAGCAATGGCCTGCCTGGCAGTCGACTGAAAACTCGGGCCCCAGAAAATGCATTAAAAGCCTAATTCGCCCATCCAAAAGTGCCCCCAGAGGAAGGCTTTGGGTACAACTGAACTCCCCAGGGGAGCCTTTATGCAGCCCTACATGCAACTGGACCCTCCGGTTTCACTCTTTCACAGCAACCCTAAATATAGCCCTCAGCGCAATGGGAGAAGACTGAAAAAGCTGGCCCGAGAAAACGCATTGCGATTCCCCTTGGACCATCCCAAAGTGCCCCCAGAGGAATGGTTTGGGTACAACTGGACTCCCCAGGGGAGCCTTAACGCAGCCCCACATGCAACTGGACCCTCCGTATTCACTCTTTCACAGCAACCCTAAATATAGCCCTGGCCCGCCTGGCAGTCGACTGAAAACTCGAGCCACAGAAAATGCATTAAAAGCCGAATTCGCCCATCCAAAAGTGCCCCTAGAGGAAGGCTTTGGGTACAACTGAACTCCCCAGGGGAGCCTTTACACAGCCCCACATGCAACTGGACCCTCCTTGTTCACTGTTTACGAGCAACCCTGAATATAGCCCTAGCCACCATGGCAGAAGACTGAAAACTCGGGCTCCAGAAAATGCGTTTCAAGCCCCATTCACCCATCCAGAAGTGCCCCCAAAGGAAGGCTTTGGGTACAACTGAACTCCCCAGGGGAGCCTTTATGCAGCCCCACATGCAACTGGACCCTCCAGGTTCACTATTTCACCGCAAGCCTAAATATAACTCTAGCACGCCTGGCATTCGACTGAAAGCTCGGGCCACAGAAAATGTGTTACGAGCCCCATTCGCCCATCCAAAAGTGCCCCCAAAGGAAGGCTTTGGGAACAAGTGAACTCCCCAGGGGAGCCTTTACGCAGCCCCACATGCAACTGGACTCTCCGTGTTCGCTCTTTACAGCAACCCTAAATATAACCCTAGCCAGCATGGCAGAAGACTGAAAACTCGGGCCACAGAAAAAGCGTTTCAAGCCTCTTTCGCCCATCCAGAAGTGCCCCCAAAGGAAGGCTTTGGGTACAACTGAACTCCCCAGGGGAGCCTTTATGCAGCCCCACATGCAACTGGACCCTCCGGGTTCACTCTTTCACCGCAAGCCTAAATATAGCCCTAGCACGCCTGGCAGTCGACTGAAAGTTCGAGCCACAGAAAATGTGTTACGAGCCCCATTCGCACATCCAAAAGTGCCCCCAAAGGAAGGCTTTGGGTACAACTGAACTCCCCAGGGGAGCCTTTACGCAGCCCCACTTGCAACTGGACCCTCCGGGTTCACTCTTTCAGAGCAACCCGAAATATAGCCCTGGCCCGCCTGGCAGTCGACTGAAAACTCGGGCCCCAGAAAATGCATTTCAAACCCCATTCGCCCATCCAAAAGTGCCCCCAGAGGAAGGCTTTGGGTACATCTGAACTCCCCAGGGGAGCCTTTATGCAGCCCCACATGCAACTGGACCCTCCATGTTCACTGTTTACGAGCAACCCTAAATATACCCCTAGCCACCATGGCAGAAGACTGAAAACTCGGGCTCCAGAAAATGCGTTTCAAGCCCCATTTGCCCATCCAAAAGTGCCCCCAAAGGAAGGCTTTGGGTACAACTGAACTCCCCAGGGGAGCCTTTATGAAGCCCCACATGCAACTGGACCCTCCGGGTTCACTCTTTCACCGCAAGCCTAAATATAGCCCTGGCCAGCATGGCAGAAGACTGAAAATTCGGGCCACAGAAAAAGCGTTTCAAGCCCCTTTCACCCATCCAGAAGTACCCCCAAAGGAAGGCTTTGGATACAACTGAACTCCCCAGGGGAGCCTTTATGCAGCCCCACATGCAACTGGACCCTCGGTATTCGCTCTTTCACAGCAACCCTAAATATAACCCTGGCCCGCATGGAGACGACTGAAAAATCGGGCCCCAGAAAACTTGCTACAAGCCCCATTCGCCCATCCAAAAGTGCCCCCAGAGGAAGGATTTGGGTACAAGTGAACTCCCCAGGGGAGCCTTTATGCAGGCCCATATGCAACTGGACCCCCCGTGTTCGCTGTTTACAAACAACCCTAAAGATAACACTAGCCAGCATGGCAGAAAACTGAAAACTCGGGCCACAGAAAAAGCGTTTCAAGCCCCATTCACCCATCCAGAAGTGCCCCCAAAGGAAGGCTTTGGGTACAACTGAACTCCCCAGGGGAGCCTTTATGCAGACCCACATGCAACTGGACCCTCCGGGTTCACTCTTTCACCGCGAGCCTAAATATATCCCTCGGCACAATGGGAGAAGACTGAAAAAGCAGGCCTCAGAAAACGCATTGCGATTCCCCTTGGACCATCCAAAATTGCCCCCAAAGGAAGGCTTTGGGTACAACTGGACTCCCCAGGGGAGCCTTAACGCAGCCCCACATGCAACTGGACCCTCCGTATTCGCTCTTTCACAGCAACCCTAAATATAGCCCTGGCCCGCCTGGCAGTCGACTGAAAACTCGGGCCCCAGAAAATGCATTAAAAGCCTAATTCGCCCATCCAAAAGTGCCCCCAAAGGAAGGCTTTGGGTACAACTGAACTCCCCAGGGGAGCCTTTACGCAGCCCCACATGCAACTGGACCCCCCTTGTTCACTGTTTACGAGCAACCCTAAATATACCCCTAGCCAGCATGGCAGAAGACTGAAAACTCGGGCTCCAGAAAATGCGTTTCAAGCCCCATTCACCCATCCAGAAGTGCCCCCAAAGGAAGGCTTTGGGTACAACTGAACTCCCCAGGGGAGCCATAACGCAGCCCCACATGCAACTGGACCCTCCGGGTTCACTCTTTCACCGCAAGCCTAAATATAGCCCTAGCACGCCTGGCAGTCGACTGAAAGCTCGGGCCACAGAAAATGTGTTACGAGCCCCATTCGCCCATCCAAAAGTGCCCCCAAAGGAAGGCTTTGGGTACAAGTGAACTCCCCAGGGGAGCCTTTATGCAGCCCCACATGCAACTGGACCCTCCGTGTTCGCTCTTTACAGCAACCCTAAATATAACCCTAGCCAGCATGGCAGTCGACTGAAAACTCGGGCCCCAGAAAATGCGTTTCAAACCCCATTCGCCCATTTAAAAGTGCCCCCAGAGGAAGGCTTTGGGTACAACTGGACTCCCCAGGGGAGCCTTAACGCAGCCCCACATGCAACTGGACCCTCCGTATTCGCTCTTTCACAGCAACCCTAAATATAGCCCTGGCCCGCCTGGCAGTCGACTGAAAACTCAAGCCCCAGAAAATGCATTAAAAGCCTAATTCGCCCATCCAAAAGTGCCCCCAAAGGAAGGCTTTGGGTACAAGTGAACTCCCCAGGGGAGCCTTTATGCAGCCCCACATGCAACTGTACCCTCCTTGTTCACTGTTTACGAGCAACCCTAAATATACCCCTAGCCACCATGGCAGAAGACTGAAAACTTGGGCTCCAGAAAATGCATTTCAAGCCCCATTTGCCCATCCAAAAGTGCCCCCAAAGGAAGGCTTTGGGTACAAGTGAACTCGCCAGGGGAGCCTTTATGCAGCCCCACATGCAACTGGACCCTCCTTGTTCACTGTTTACGAGCAACCCTAAATATACCCCTAGCCAGCATGGCAGAAGACTGAAAACTCGGGCTCCAGAAAATGCGTTTCAAGCCCCATTCACCCATCCAGAAGTGCCCCCAAAGGAAGGCTTTGGGTACAACTGAACTCCCCAGGGGAGCCTTTATGCAGACCCACATGCAACTGGACCCTCCGGGTTCACTCTTTCACCGCGAGCCTAAATATATCCCTCGGCGTAATGGGAGAAGACTGAAAAAGCGGGCCTCAGAAAACGCATTGCGATTCCCCTTGGACCATCCAAAAGTGCCCCCAAAGGAAGGCTTTGGGTACAACTGGACTCCCCAGGGGAGCCTTAACGCAGCCCCACATGCAACTGGACCCTCGGTATTCGCTCTTTCACAGCAACCCTAAATATAGCCCTGGCCCGCCTGGCAGTCGACTGAAAACTCGGGCCCCAGAAAATGCATTAAAAGCCTAATTCACCCATCCAAAAGTGCCCCCAGAGGAAGGCTTTGGGTACATCTGAACTCCCCAGGGGAGCCTTTACGCAGCCCCACATGCAACTGGACCCTCCGTGTTCGCTCTTTACAGCAACCCTAAATATAACCCTAGCCAGCATGGCAGAAGACTGAAAACTCGGGCCACAGAAAAAGCGTTTCAAGCCCCTTTCGCCCATCCAGAAGTGCCCCCAAAGGAAGGCTTTGGGTACAACTGAACTCCCCAGGGGAGCCTTTATTCAGCCCTACATGCAACTGGACCCTCCGTATTCGCTCTTTCACAGCAACCCTAAATATAACCCTGGCCCGCATGGCAGACGACAGAAAAATCGGGCCCCAGAAATCGTGCTACAAGCCCCATTCGCCCATCCAAAAGTGCCCCCAGAGGAAGGATTTGGGTACAACTGAACTCCCCAGGGGAGCCTTTATGCAGCCCCACATGCAACTGGATCTTCATTGTTCACTGTTTACGAGCAACCCTAAATATACCCCTTGCCAGCATGGCAGAAATCTTAAAAACTCGGGCCACAGAAAAAGGGTTTCAAGCCCCTTTCGCCCATCCAGAAGTGCCCCCAAAGGAAGGCTTTGGGTACAAGTGAACTCCCCAGGGGAGCCTTTATGCAGCCCCACATGCAACTGGACCCTCCGCGTTCACTGTTTACGAGCAACCCTAAATATACCCCTATCCACCATGGCAGTCGACTGAAAACTCGGGCTCCAGAAAATGCGTTTCAAGCCCCATTCTCCCATCCAGAAGTGCCCCCAAAGGAAGGCTTTGGGTACAAATGAACTCCCCAGGGGAGCCTTTATGCAGCCCCACATGCAACTGGACCCTCCGGGTTCACTCTTTCACCGCAAGCCTAAATATAGCCCTTGGCGCAATGGGAGAAGACTGAAAAAGGGGGCGTCAGAAAACGCATTGCGATTCCCCTTGGACCATCCCAAAGTGCCCCCAGAGGAATGGTTTGGGTACAACTGAACTCCCCAGGGGAGCCTTAACGCAGCCCCACATGCAACTGGACCCTCCGTGTTCGCTCTTTACAGCAACCCTAAATATAACCCTAGCCAGCATGGCAGAAGACTGAAAACTCGGGCTCCAGAAAATACGTTTCAAGCCCCATTCACCCACCCAGAAGTGCCCCCAAAGGAAGGCTTTGGGTACAAGTGAACTCCCCAGGGGAGCCTTTATGCAGCCCCACATGCAACTGGACCCTCCGTATTCGCTCTTTCACAGCAACCCTAAATATAACCCTGGCCCGCATGGAGACGACTGAAAAATCGGGCCCCAGAAAACGTGCTACAAGCCCCATTCTCCCATCCAAAAGTGCCCCCAGAGGAAGGCTTTGGGTACAAGTGAACTCCCCAGGGGAGCCTTTATGCAGGCCCATATGCAACTGGACCCCCCGTGTTCGCTGTTTACAAACAACCCTAAAGATAACACTAGCCAGCATGGCAGAAAACTGAAAATTCGGGCTCCAGAAAAAGCGTTTCAAGCCCCATTCACCCATCCAGAAGTGCCCCCAAAGGAAGTCTTTGGGTACAAATGAACTCCCCAGGGGAGCCGTTACGCAGCCCCACATGCAACTGGACCCTCCGGGTTCACTCTTGCAACGCAAGCCTAAATATAGCCCTCGGCGCAATGGGAGAAGACTGAAAAAGGGGGCCTCAGAAAACGCATTGCGATTCCCCTTGGACCATCCAAAAGTGCCCCCAAAGGAAGGCTTTGGGTACAAGTGAACTCCCCAGGGGAGCCTTTATGCAGCCCCACATGCAACTGGACCCTCCGGGTTCACTCTTTCGCCGCAAGCCTAAATATATCCCTAGCACGCCTGGCAGTCGACTGAAAGCTCGGGCCACAGAAAATGTGTTACCAGCCCCATTCGCCCATCCAAAAGTGCCCCCAAAGGAAGGCTTTGGGTACATCTGAACTCCCCAGGGGAGCCTTTATGCAGCCCCACATGAAACTGGACCGTCCGTGTTCACTCTTTCACCGCAAGCCTAAATATAGCCCTCGGCGCAATGGGAGAAGACTGAAAAAGCGGGCCTCAGAAAACGCATTGCGATTCCCCTTGGACCATCCAAAAGTGCCCCCAAAGGAAGGCTTTGGGTACAACTGGACTCCCCAGGGGAGCCTTAACGCAGCCCCACATGCAACTGGACCCTCCGTATTCGCTCTTTCACAGCAACCCTAAATATAGCCCTGGCCCGCCTGGCAGTCGACTGAAAACTTGGGCCACAGAAAATGCATTAAAAGCCTAATTCGCCCATCCAAAAGTGCCCCCAGAGGAAGGCTTTGGGTACAACTGAACTCCCCAGGGGAGCCTTTACGCAGCCCCACATGCAACTGGACCCTCCGTGTTCGCTCTTTACAGCAACCATAAATATACCCATGGCACCATGGCAGAAGACTGAAAACTCGGGCTGCAGAAAATACGTTTCAAGCCCCATTCACCCACCCAGAAGTGCCCCCAAAGGAAGGCTTTGGGTACAACTGAACTGCCCAGGGGAGCCTTTATGCAGCCCCACATGCAACTGGACCCTCCGGGTTCACTCTTTCACCGCAAGCCTAAATATAGCCCTAGCACTCCTGGCAGTCGACTGAAAGTTCGAGCCCCAGAAAATGTGTTACGAGCCCCATTCGCACATCCAAAAGTGCCCCCAAAGGAAGGCTTTGGGTACATGTGAACTCCCCAGGGGAGCCTTTATGCAGACCCACATGCAACTGGACCCTCCGGGTTCACTCTTTCACTGCAACCCTAAATATAGCCCTTGGCGCGATGGGAGAAGACTGAAAAAGGGGGCCTCAGAAAACGCATTGCGATTCCCCTTGGACCATCCCA